>NC_090379.1:13764992-13995700 GCF_036365525.1 Heterodontus francisci
TCGCTCTCTCTCGCTCTCTCTCGCTCTCTCTCGCTCTCTCTCGCTCTCTCTCTCTTTCCTGCCTCTCTCTCTCTTTCCTGCCTCTCTCTCTCTTTCCTGCCTCTCTCTCTCTTTCCTGCCTCTCTCTCTCTTTCCTGCCTCTCTCTCTCTTTCCTGCCTCTCTCTCTCTTTCCTGCCTCTCTCTCTCTTTCCTGCCTCTCTCTCTCTTTCCTGCCTCTCTCTCTCTTTCCTGCCTCTCTCTCTCTTTCCTGCCTCTCTCTCTCTTTCCTGCCCTCTCTCTCTCTTTCCTGCCTCTCTCTCTCTTTCCTGCCTCTCTCTCTCTTTCCTGCCTCTCTCTCTCTTTCCTGCCTCTCTCTCTCTCTTTCCTGCCTCTCTCTCTCTTTCCTGCCTCTCTCTCTCTCTCTCCTGCCTCTCTCTCTCTCTCTCCTGCCTCTCTCTCTCTCTCTCCTGCCTCTCTCTCTCTCTCTCCTGCCTCTCTCTCTCTCTCTCTCCTGCCTCTCTCTCTCTCTCTCCTGCCTCTCTCTCTCTCTCTCCTGCCTCTCTCTCTCTCTCCTGCCTCTCTCTCTCTCTCTCCTGCCTCTCTCTCTCTCTCCTGCCTCTCTCTCTCTCTCTCCTGCCTCTCTCTCTCTCTCTCCTGCCTCTCTCTCTCTCTCTCCTGCCTCTCTCTCTCTCTCTCCTGCCTCTCTCTCTCTCTCTCCTGCCTCTCTCTCTCTCTCTCCTTCCTCTCTCTCTCTCTCCTGCCTCTCTCTCTCTCTCTCCTGCCTCTCTCTCTCTCTCTCCTGCCTCTCTCTCTCTCTCTCCTGCCTCTCTCTCTCTCTCCTGCCTCTCTCTCTCTTTCCTGCCTCTCTCTCTCTTTCCTGCCTCTCTCTCTCTTTCCTGCCTCTCTCTCTCTTTCCTGCCTCTCTCTCTCTTTCCTGCCTCTCTCTCTCTTTCCTGCCTCTCTCTCTCTTTCCTGCCTCTCTCTCTCTTTCCTGCCTCTCTCTCTCTTTCCTGCCTCTCTCTCTCTTTCCTGCCTCTCTCTCTCTTTCCTGCCTCTCTCTCTCTTTCCTGCCTCTCTCTCTCTTTCCTGCCTCTCTCTCTCTTTCCTGCCTCTCTCTCTTTCCTGCCTCCCTCTCTCTTTCCTGCCTCCCTCTCTCTTTCCTGCCTCCCTCTCTCTTTCCTGCCTCCCTCTCTCTTTCCTGCCTCCCTCTCTCTTTCCTGCCTCCCTCTCTCTCTCTTTCCTGCCTCCCTCTCTCTCTCTTTCCTGCCTCCCTCTCTCTCTCTTTCCTGCCTCCCTCTCTCTCTCTTTCCTGCCTCCCTCTCTCTCTCTTTCCTGCCTCTCTCTCTCTCTCTTTCCTGCCTCCCTCTCTCTCTCTTTCCTGCCTCCCTCTCTCTCTCTTTCCTGCCTCCCTCTCTCTCTCTTTCCTGCCTCTCTCTCTCTCTCTTTCCTGCCTCTCTCTCTCTCTCTTTCCTGCCTCTCTCTCTCTCTCTCTCCTGCCTCTCTCTCTCTCTCTCTCCTGCCTCTCTCTCTCTCTCTTTCCTGCCTCTCTCTCTCTCTCTTTCCTGCCTCTCTCTCTCTCTCTCTCTCTCTCTTTCCTGCCTCTCTCTCTCTCTCTCTCTTCCTGCCCACCCACTAAATTGAAAGAAGTACACAGAAATCACTGCTTCACTTGGAAGGAGTGGTTGGAGCCTTGGATGGTGAGGAAAGAGGAGGTAAAAGGGCAGGTATTACACCTCCTGCGATGGCATGAAGAGGTGTCGGGCGTGTTGGAGGAGTGGACCAGGGTGTTTGTTTCCCTTCTGCCACTCTTCCTTTCATTTCATGGGCTTCAGATTTGCTGACAAGCCTATTATCTGCCACTTTATCAAATGTCTTTTGAAATCCATATATACATCAACCGCATTACTCTCATCAACCCTCTCTGTCACCTCATCAAAAAATGCGATCAAGTTAAAGACAACGTGCCTTTAGCAAATCCATGCTGGTTTTCTTTAATTAATCTACACTTGTCCAAGTGACAGTTTTATTTCCGATTAGTGTTTCTGAAATTTCCTCCAATTAAATGTTGGGAAGACTGAAGCTATTGTTTTCAGTCCCCACTCCAAACTCTGGTTCCTAGCTACCAACCCCATCCCCCTCTCTAACAATAGTCTGAGATTGAACTAGTCTGTTCACAACCTTGGTGTCACATTTGACTCTGAGATGAGCTTCCGATCATATATTTGTGCCATCACTCAAACCACCTATGTCATCACCCGACCATCTCAGCTCATCTGCTTAAACCCTCATTCATACCTTCGTTACCCCTAGGCTCACCTGTTCCAATAAACTCCTGGCTGGTCTCCCACAATCTACCCTCTAAATTTGAGGTATTCCAAAACGTTGCTGCACGTGTCTTAACTTGCACCAAGTCCTGTTCACCACCTCACCCCTATGCTCGCTGACCTACATTGGCTCCTGGTCAAACAATGTCTTGATTTTAAATTTCTCATCCTTGTTTTCAGTCTCTCATTGGTCTTACCCCTCCTTATCTTTGTAATTGCCTTCAGCCCCACAACACTCCTATCTGGGGTCCACTAATTTTGGTCTCTTGTGCATTCCTAATTTTAATCGCTCCAATTTTCAAGGGCGCACCTTCAGTTGCTTCGGCTCTAAGCTTGAAATACCATCCCAACAGTCCTCTCCACCCTTGTTTTCTTCCTTAAAGACACTCCTTAAAACCTATTTATTTGACCAAGCTTTTGGTCATCTCGCCTAATTTCTCCTTATGTGGCTCGGTATATTGTAATGCTCCTGTGAAGGGTCTTGAGACATTTTATTACATCAAAGGTGATCTATAAATATAAGTTGTTAAACTGACTAACCTGTAGTTGTTGAGTTTATCCTTACATCCTTTTTTGAACAAGGCTATGACATTTGCATTTTTCCAGTCCTCTGACACCACTCCCCATATCTTAGAAGGGTTGGAAGATAATGGCCAGTGCCTCTGCAATTTCCACCCGTACTTCCCTCAGCATCCTCGGATGTGTCCCATGTGGTCCTCGTGACTTATTAACTTTAGGTACGGCCAGCATTTCTGATACCTCCTCTTTCAGTTTTTAGCCCAGCCAGCATCTTAAATATCTCCTCATTCACTATGACTTCAGCATCTTTCTTGGTGAAGACAGATGCAAATTACTCATTTAACGCCACAGCCATGCCCTCTGCTTCCATGCGTAGGTCACGTTTTTGGACCCAAATCAGCTCCACCCTTCCTCTTACTACTCTTTTACTATTTATATGCCTATAGAAGACTTTTGAATTCCCTTTTATGCTAGCTTCCAGTATCTTCTCACACTCCCTCTTTGCTTCTCTGATTTCCTTTTTCACTTTCCCTCTGAATTTTCTATATTCATCCTGGTTCTCACTTGTATTATCAACTAGGCATCTGTGATATGCAGAGTTTTTCTGCTTTATCTCACTCTCTATCTCTTTCATTAGCCAGGGAACTCTGGCTTTGTCCTACCTTTCCCCCTTGTGGGAAATTACCTTGGCCATACCCAAACCATCTCCTCTTTACAGAGTTTCGTTACAGTTTTGCCTGCTCATCTCTCGGTCTGTTCTCACACTACTGAAATTAGCCCTCCTCCAGTTAAGTGTTTTTACTCTAGATTGCTTCTTGTCCTTTTCCATAACTAACCTAAACCTTATGATACTATGATCATTGTTACCTAAATGTTCTTCTACTGACACCTGATCCACTTGGTCCACCTCATTCCCCAGAATCCGATTCAGCAATCCAGAGAATAGTGGAAGAGGTGAGGTTGTGCCATGCTAATGCACCTTCTGTCACTACCTCAAGAACATGGATGTTATAGGCGGGGGGTTGGTTTCTCCTACCTGTTGTCCCAAGTGAGTGTTATTATGTGACGTGGAGAGACCATAAAAAATTCAAATGTTATGAATGGGGCAGAAGGGTTAGATGCTACAATAAACCACATTTATAGAGTTTTGACTGAGACCCTCTGAGATATCTGCGTTCATGTAATTCTGGCCTTTTGTCTTTTAGCCATCTGCCCTCATATTGCCTTATATGGCTCGGTGTCGTATTTTGCTTTAACATGCTTCTGTGAAGGGCCTTGTGACATTTTATTATATCCTCCTTTCCGATTATGGTAAAAGCTTATAATGTGATGTCTGGTTTGGCTCTCTGCTCGATGACCTCCTTAGATGCAGAGTGGAGATCTTGGTGGGAAGGTTGATATGAAGTGTTCTATAGTCTTGGACCCATGGCCACAGTTGCACTTGGGATCCTCCTTCACTTTCACTTATGTAGCTGGTGGCTGCATCGTCCATGCTCTGTGTAGATTCAGCTGAATGCTGTCCACTGTCTTCAAGGGAGGTCAAAGCCAGGGACATCTACTGTTGGGTCAATGATGAGGTGCTGCTTTTTTATGCTGTATTTGTTCTACAATTCTGTCCGTCTAGTTAGTGGATTGATTTCAGCTGCATGAAATTTAACTGCTGTTTTCCAGAATGGCCAGCATGATTTTAAATGCTTTCTTGGTGATTTTTCAAGTCTTTGTGAATGGGTTAAAGGTGCTATATAAATATAAATTGTTGTTTAATCAGGACCCAAAATAAAAATGCTAGCTTTGTATTGTATTGAAAAATGGGCTTGATTTTACTTTCCTGTTAATTTTGAATTGCTGCTTCAAAAAAACATGCTTTATAGATACTTTTATTGTGATGACTTCTATCACATCTGTCCCCAATTACTCTTCTCAAACATCCCACTGCCTTTGCCAGCTCACGATTTTCCATCCTTTGACTTTAATAGCTGGCCAAAATTGGAGCAATAAACCTGAACCTCTGGGGTTGAGTCTTCCTGCTTGCTGCCTGGCCACTTTGGTGACATTGGCACCTCTGGGTTATCTCTGCAATAATGAAAGTGGGCCTGTGACTTTGGATTGGCCCAGAGCTCTTTGATCTTGGAGAAAGTATGTTATTGGCTGAGAGTGCAGGCAGATAAACAATATTTCCTGGGTTAGACAGCTCTGGATTGGTTCTTGGGTTACATCAAACTATGTTGGGTTTTACAGCACAAACAAGCCATTCGACCCACCATGTCCATGCCAGTTTTTATATTCCATACAAGCCTCCTCCCACCCCATTTCATATCAGCATATTGTTATATTCCTTTCTTCCTCATATGTTTATCTACCTTCATGCATCCATGATGTTTGCCTCAACTACTTCATGTGCTAGTGAGTTTCATATTCTCCCCACCATCTGGCTAAAGAGGTTTCTCCTGATATCCTTATTGGATTTATTAGTGACCAGCTTATATTTATGGTCCTTATGGGAGTGGTGTACAGGCCACCTAACATTAACCACACTGTATGATGGGGTATAAAGGAAGAAATAATGGCAGCTTGCCAGAAAGGTACAGCAATATGTATGGGGGATTTTCACCTACATATAGACTGGAAAAGTCAGATGGGCGGAGGTAGCCTAGATGAGGAGTACATAGAATGTTTTTGGGATAATTTCTTGGAACAATGCGTTCTGGAGCCAACCAGAGAGCAGACTACACTAGACCTGGTATTGTGCAACGAGATAGGATTAGTTCATGACTTCATAGTTAAGGCGCCCCTAGGTAGCAATGATCATAATATGATTGAATTTTACATTCAGTTTGAGGGAGAGAAGAGTGCATCCAAGACTAGTATTTTTAACTTAAATAAGGGCAATTATGAGGGTATGAAAGCAAAGTTAGCTGAAGTGAACTGGCAAAATAGGTTAAGGGATAGGTCAATAGAGATGCAGTGGCAGGCTTGTAGGGGATATTTCAGAATACACAAAATAGATGCATGTCAACGAGAAAGAAAAATTCCTGGTTAACTAAAACAGTTAAAGATAGTATCAAACTTAAAGAAAAAGTCTATAATTGTGCAAAGATGGGAGGCAGATCAGAGGATTGGACAGAATATAAAAAATAGCAAAGAATGACTAAAAGAGCGAAAAGGAAGGTAAAATTAGAGTACGAGAGAAGCTAGCTTGAAATATAAAGACAGTAAGAGTTTCTCTATATATATATTTAAAGAAAAGGGATAACAAAGTGAGTGTTGGTCCTATAGAAAGTGAGTCTGGGCAATTAATGATGGATGATAAGGAGATAGCAGATGAATTGAGTAAGTATTTTGCATCGGTCTTCACTATTGAGAATACAAGTAACATCCCAGTGTTAGCTGCAAGTCAGGAAATGGAAGGGAGGGAGGAACTCAAAATTACAATCACCAATGAAGTGGTACTAAACAAATTGTTGAAGCTGCGGGCTGACAAGTCCCCGGGTCCTGATGGACTTCATCCTAGGGTGTTAAAAGAAGTGGTTAGTGAAATAGTTCAAGTGTTAGTTTTAATTTTCCAAAATTCCCTGGATTCGGGGAAGGTTCTGTAAGATTGGAAAATAGCGAATGTAACTCCTTTATTCAAAAAGGGAGGGAGACAGAAAGCAGGAAACTACAGGCCAATTAGCTTAACATCTGTCTTAGGGAAAATATTAGAATCTATTATTAAAGATGTTCTAGCAGGACATTTAAAAAAACTCAAGGTAATCAGACAGAGTCAACATAGTTTTATGAAAGGGAAATCATGTTTAACCAATTTATTGGAGTTCTTTGAGGGAGTTACATGTGCTGTGGGTGAAGGGGAACCGCTGGATGTATTGTACTTAGATTTCCAGAAGGTATTTGATAAGGTGCCACATCAAAGGTTATTGCAGAAAATAAAAGCTCATGGTGTTGGGGATAACATATTGGCATGGAGAGAAGATTGGCTAGCTAACAGGAAACAGTAGGCATAAATGGGTCATTTTCTGGTTGGCAAGATGTAACGAGTGGTGTGCCACAGGGATCTGTGCTGGGGCCTCAACCTTTTACAATTTATATAAATGACTTGGATGAAGGGACCGAAGGTGTGGTTGTTAAATTTGCTGATGATACAAAGATAGGTAGGAAAGCAACTTGTGAAGAGGACATAAGGAGGCTACAAAGGGATATAGATAGGTTAAGTGAGTGGGCAAAGACCTGGAAAATGGAGTATATTGTAGGAAAGTGTGAAATTGTCCACTTTGGCAGGAAGAATAAAGAAGAAGCATATTATCTAAATAGTGAGAGATTGCAGAGCTCAGATGCAGAGGGATCTGGATGTCCAAGTGCATGAATCACGAAAGGTTAGTATGCAGGTACAGCACGTAATTAGGAAAGCTAATAGAATGTTATCGTTTATCGCGAGGGAATTGAATAGAAAAGTTGGGAGTTTATGCTTCAGCTATACAGGGCATTGGTGAGACCATATCTGGAGTATTGTATCTCCTTATTTAACGAAGGATGTAAATGCATTGGAGGCAGTACAGTGAAAGTTTACTAGACTAATACCTGGAATGGGCAGGTTGTCTTATAAGGAAAGATTGGACAGGCTAGGCTTCTATCCGCTGGAATTTAGAAGAGTAAGAGACGACGTGATTGAAACATACAAGATCCTGAGGGGTCTTGACAGGGTGGATGTGGAAAGGATGTTTCCCCTTGTGGGAGAATTTAGAACTAGGGGTCACCCTTTAAAAATAAGGGGTCACCCATTTAAGACCGAGATGAGAATTTTTTTCTGAGGGTTGTGAGTCTGTGGAATTCTCTTCCTTAAAAGGCAGTGGAAGCAGAGTCTTTGAATATTTTTAAGGCAGAGGTAGATAGATTCTTGATAAGCAAGGGGGTGTAAGGTTATCAGGGGTAGGTCGAAATATGGAATAATCAGTTCAGCCATGAACTTATTGAATGGCGGAGCAGGCTCGAAGGGCCGAATGGCCTACTCCTCCTAATTCGTATGCTCTTTAGCGATTAGAGCCCCAGCCAGTTCAGCGTTTCCTGATAGTTCTACCCTCTCAGTTTTGGTATCATCTTTGTAAATCTTTCTAGGAATTTCTCCAGTGCCCCTCTATCCTTTTTTATATTGTTATAAAAACATGCTATGTCGAATGATTTTTTTTTTTTCCATTACTGGCTGGAAACCTGAATGTTAAACTGGTGGAGATGAGCCACTCAAACCTCGCAAGCTTCAAACTCTATCTGCTGACAATGAGCTCCGAGGCACATTCCCTGCTGCAGACTGTCGTGTTCAGTGGTTTAATTGATTTGAGTTTGATTGTGTTACCCTGTTCACTGATAAATGTTATAGTGCTTAATGACTTAAGCCTGACAGGGGAGCTCGAGAGTGGAGTACTTTCCGGAAAGAACAGACAGAGATCTCCCTTAAAGGAATTCTGACACATGCTGCTTACCGGAGAACCACTGAATCAGCGACCATCTCTTAAAACCAGAATCCTCAGGAGCACCGAATTCAGCCTGAAGCCAGCTAAGCCACCAACCTCCACAGACTGTATACCCTTTTTATTTCTTTGGATTCTAATTTGACCAATCTATCCTTTCTCACTCTGTAATCTATTTTTGTGTGTGTGTCTGTGTGAGAGTGTGTGAAAGTTGGAGTATATTTTGTTTTTACTTTGATCGGTTTAAGTACAATAAAGTTAACCTCTTCCTTTCTTTGTTAAACCCAAGAAAACCAGTCCGACTGGTTCTTTTTATGACCATGGTGTGAAAACAGTTTTTAAAAAAAAGAAATAAATCTGTCGTGGTTAAAAGAGAGCGAAAAGAGGGGAGCCCTTCGACCCCTCCTCACCTGATCATATGTTATGGATACCAGTACTGTGCAGAGTACTCTAAAATGCTGTTTGAACTGTCACAAAAGAATGCTGTAAAATAGTGTTCTTTAACATCTTTGTATAACTGTCAGACTATTGTAAAATTATGATGCTCACATTAATAACTGAACTGTACACAATGTTTCAAAATTTCCTGTCACATATTAGTAATTTGTATATGGAAAAGAAAATAGCAGTGTTACTTGTGCTAGTTATGTTCTAGCCATCTCCCTAGTTTCTGTTTGTTCAAAAAATTTTATTGGCTGTTAAAGAAAGTACACTGACGTTTTATGAATTATACATGTAGGTACAGTCACTATTTTATGAAATCATTGTACAATTACAGATGCATTCAAATATATTTGAGGGATATTCACGCACATCTTAACAGAGCGTCCATTCCCATGCATACATTTACTGGCTGCATTCATCGTCTTTCAGCTATTGTTCATATTATGCATGGTAACCTCAGCCCCTTTTAATTACCAAGACTGAGCAGTGTAAAGTTTGTATTTGTTTACCTTTAGAGCTGTCAATCAACAGTACGGAAGTAACTAAGATCACAGGCTTCAGTCTGACAGCAGCCTGCGGTCCCAGTAACTTGAGACTCTAATGCAACAAACTTCACTGGAATAGATTTCAGTCATTATAGGGGACTGTAAATTTTTGAGAGGTTAGAATTATATTGGAGCTACCTTAATTTGCACAACACACAGCATGGAGCTACATTAATTTGCACAACACACAGTAATAATGTTTTTCATTGAGAACCATAAATAAATTGATCTGTCTCTGTTTCGTTGGGAATCGTTACAGCAAATGTTAGAAAATACAATACAGGAGCAATTCAGTCAAGAGCCCTTGTCAAGTGAGCATGCATATGCTTAAATGATTGGGGAAGTAGAAAAATAATGTGCTTCTGATACCAATAGGATCTATAGTTGAATTTGCCCAGAGCCTATTTAATACTGCATCCAGAGAAACTTCATGAAATCTTGGAAGTATAAATGTCCCCTGAACTGGAAAGCTCTTGTAGAGGATTTTTGCTTTTTTCATGATTTATTTTATCAAACATTTCAAATGTTAACTTAAACCTTCAGCTATTTCCTGTTAATTCCGCACTTCAAAAATGTCTTTACGTAGGTAAATTAAACTGTAATCACAAGCTGTCTGACTTCAGGGGTGGAAAGGACGTCCAAGTGCTCAGTGTAAACTCACCCACAGCTTGAATTCCAGGCAGGGTTGGATGTGAAAACAAACTTCTATCAGTTGTACTTTGCCTTATTTTAGTAAGTATTTTCTTCTGACTGTCTATCCATTAAAAGTTTTTTTTTATTTGAGCATGTGGGTTTCTTTTGTTAATTTTTGTTCTCCTCCCTCCACTAACTTTTCCATTTGCCGTCCTTCACCCCATTCAGTTCTGCAGTTTTAAATGTTTGTAGCATGAAACTTTGATTAGTCTGTATACTTAGGTGTACAGAAATTACATTTTAAAAGGAAGTTAATGTGAAAAATGGCAACTAAACCTCATTAATATTGTATTCTTTAAAAGCCAAGTTGTGCTGCCGGGAGGGGATAAAGTGTCATCCAAATGACTGACATTAAAGTAATGTCTGCCCATTTTTAGGTGTCCCAGTGTCAATTACAGTAGAGAAGGGCCATTCGACCCATCGAGCTCATGTCACGCCTCTCTGATCAACCCAGTCAGTCCCACTCTCCTGTTCAATCCCCATAGCCCAGTAACTGCCCATCCAGTTTTCTTTTGAAATCATTGATTGTCTCCGCTTTCAAAAGATCCCAGGCAGTATTCTTAGGAGAACAGAGAAGTTTTCACTATCTTCAAAGGGTATGGTAGAAGTGTTTTCAAAACATTGGTGAATCTCTGGTGCTGCTTAGGGAAGTCCAAGGTTATGCTTTCTTTTAAAGCTGGCAACATTATACCAAATCAAACACAAATGTATTCTCCTGTAGCTAAAGTGTAGGTATGTGTCTCTATAAGGCTACAAAGTCCAATTGATAAGTAAATATTGGTAAGTTCATATGCAGCTCAGTTATGTGGCTGTGGTATCTTCTGTTGCTGGGCATTTTATCTATACATTCAAATAAAATACTGAATATTGCATTAATGTGTGATTTATGAAGTATGTACATATGTAACTTTTTTATAATAAATAGGTAAATATTTAACTGTGAAGATGATGCTTTTAAGCCCTCTAAAAACAGTGTTGCCAGTCAGATGGTGGATTATATTATGACTGCCACCTTTGATGTTTCATATAAATTGGTTGAAGCTTTGAATGTTTTGCAATCGTGTAGTTTATTTTAACACTGCAGCATTAAAGTGCTGTTATACATGTACCCATTGCACTTTCAAAAAGAGATGCAGAAATCGTATGCTGGGTGAGGAGAAAATAATTGTTTTTTTTGTCATGAACCTCAGCAATTAGTTTTCCCCAAGAGCACACCAGCTAAATTCTAAGTAAATAACAATGGATGGCTCATGTGCTAGTGAGGTTAAAACAGACATGGCTGTAAATGCTTTTACATAATAAGCAACTGTCTACTGCCCTATGTAGGTTTGCAAGCTGGTTCTGTAAATTGATGGTCAGCCTTTTGAGTTCCCTTGCACTGTTCTCGACTATTGATAGTACTAATCCAGTAATGGTTCACTAACTTGAAATTGCAAACAATTCATTGAAGTGAATTATCAATAACCTGACTGCACCAGATATGTTTTTAAGTTTAATAAAAAAAAATGGCTGTACAAAAACCAGAGTGATGCAGAAATGGCACCTTTATTTCATTTATGGGAACAGTCTGCATGACCCATTTATACATTTAGGACTTGAGTTATACCTAAGGGTGAAACAAAGCATGGATTTTAAGTTTAGAAACATGTGGCAATAAAGCTTTGATGCTTTGGCTGGCATTTATTCTCAGATAGCTGCTAGAAGTTATGGTTAAAAAAAAAAATGACGTTAGAATTAGAGAAGTAATAGTGCAGCGAAAGGTTAGGATTAGGGAAGTAACAGTGGGGGAGAGGGTTTAAAAAAGCAATTGTCTAATAGATTCGTGGTTCTGTCAACCCTGTATGGATGAAAGCAGGGACTGCAGGGTGGATGAGCGAACTGAGCATGGTACCATGGTACAGGAAGTCATTCAAGTGGGGGGAATAAATAGGTGTAGTGGAAGTAGGGTATAGCATAGTCAGGAGGATGGACACCGTTCTCTGCAGCTGAGAGCGAGAATCCAGATGGTTGTGTTGCCTGCCTGGTGCCAGGGTTCTCGACATCTGCTCTGGGCTGGAGAGGAGCTTGTAGTCGGAAGGGGAGGGTCCAGTGGTCGTGGTCCATGTAGGTAACAACGATATAGGTAGAACTAGGAAAGAGGTTCTGTTGAGGGAATATGAGTAGCTAGGCTCTAAATTAAAAAGCAGAACCTCAAAGGTAGTGATCTCTGGATTATTACCTGAGCCATGTGCAAATTGGCGTAGGGCAAACAAGATTAGAGAAATGAATGTGTGGCTGAAAGACTGGTATGGTAGAAGTGGGGCACTGGCACCAGTACTGGGGAAAGTGGGTGCTGTATCGTTGGGACAGTCTACACCTGAACCATATTGCCAATGTTCTAGCGATCCCATAACTCAGGAAGTGGAGAGGGTTTTAAACTAAATAGTGGAGGAAAGGGATCAAACTTGTAATTACTTAAGCACATTTCAAATCTTGGGCACCCCAAAACATTTTACAGCCATTAAATTACTTTTAAAATGTAGTCACTGTTGTAATGTAGCAAATCCAGATTTGTTAATGAAGCAGAATTACATGCCATCATCAATGCACAATATCATTCATGACATCTGTAAAAACATAGATGTTGGCATTGTCTGTCTCATAGCGAGTTGCTTGGAGTGAAACTGATGGCCAGATCATCAGGATAAACTGCCACTTAAAAGGGAACAGACTAATCAGGTATAGTCAGCATGGATTTGTTAAGGGAAGGCCATGTCTTACTAACTTAATTGAATTCTTTGAGGAAGTAACAGGGAGGATTGATGAGCTTCTCGCAGTGGATGTGGTCTACATGGATTTTAGTAAGGCATTTGACAAGGTCCCACATGGCAGACTGATGAGAAAAATGAAAGCTCATGGGATAAGGGGAATGTGGCAGGTTGGATCCAAAATTGGCTCAGGAAACAAAGGGTAATAGTCAACAGATGTTTTTGAGAATAGAAAGTGGTTTCATGTGGCATTCCACAGGGCTCGGTGTTGGGTCCCTTGCTGTTTGTGGTATATATTAATGATTGGGACTTATATGTGGGAGGCATAATTGGGAAATTTGCTGATGACACAAAAATTAGATGTGTAGTTGATGAAGAGGATAACTGTAGACTCCAGAATTATATCAATGGTTTGGTTGAGTGGGCGGAAAAGTGGCAAATGGAATTCAATGCAGAGAAGTGTGAGATAATGCATTTGGGGAGGGCAAACAAAGCAAGGGAATATTGAGGGGGGATAAAAGAAGTGAGACACCTTGGAGTGCATGTCCACAGGTCCCTGAAGGTGGCAGGACAGTTAGATAGAGCGATGAAGAAGGCATATGGAATGCTTTCCTTTATTGGCCAAGGTATAGAATACAAAAGCAGGGATCTAATGCTGGAATTGCATAAAACGCTGGTTGGGCCACAGCTGGAGTATTGCGTACAATTCTGGTCACCACATTACAGGAAGGACATAATTGCTCTGGAGAGAGTACGGAGGAGATTTATAAGAATGTTGCCAGGACTTGAAAGTTGAAGCTATGAGGAAAGATTGGATCGGCTAGGGTTGTTGTCCTTAGAACAGAAGAGGCTGAGGGGTGACTTAATTGAGGTGTACAAAATTATGAGGGTCCAAGATAGAGTAGACAGGAAGGATCTGTTTTCTCTAGCGGAGAGGTCAATTACCAGGGGGCACAGATGTAAGGTGACTGATAGAAGGATTAGAGGGGACATGAGGAAAACTTTTTCACCCAGAGGGTGGTGGGTGTCTGGAATTCGCTGCCAGTAAGGTTGTGGAGGCAGAAACCCTCAACTCATTTAAAAGGTACCTGAATGTGCACCTGAAGTGCCATAACCTGCTAAGCTACAGACCAGGTGCTGGAAGGTGAGATTAGTTTGGGCGGCTAGTTTTTATAGCCAGCACAGACATGATGGGCTGAATGGCCTCCTTCTGTGCTGTAATTTTTCCATAGTTCTATCTCAGTTGGTTGCAGCAGAGGCCCATTCCTAGTCACTCATCTGGCTCAGGAACGATGTGTGGCACAGGGTTACTTTGAGGAGTGGAAAGGGTTGCCTTTACATTTAGGGATAGTGAACATTTATGAGAAAGCTTTGTATTGTTAATATTTAAAATAAGTTTGGACAATAGACTGCAGTTGATTTGGAGCTTTCCTATCTGTGGTGAGGATTCATGCACTTAATCCTCTTAGTGGTACTGAAGGGTGCATGCTTCAATGAAGTGTAGAGGCTTGTGAAGAGTACTGAAGAGCTCTTTACCCACTCATTTCATAAGTAAAGATGTTTAGTAACCGTCTGGGACCCATTAAGAGGAAGACATTTCACATCAAAAATACTTAATCCAGGCATTGTGGATACTTGCTTGACTCAGTGCAATCAGAAATATCACCATTAAAAATGAATGCCTTTGAGTGAATAGTTTAGCTATTATGTATTCTGGAATGTTTGTTACTTTTACCTTTCCATCCATTTCAATCACTTCAATAGGACCAATTCTAATAGATCCCATAAATAAAAGTTTTAAAGCAAACATTGTTGTGACCTAAAATTAATTTGTCTATTTTATGTGCACTTGGTTAAAATAATAACCTCTACTGAACTGGTAACTGCTAAGTTAAAAGCATGTGAAATTGTGTGGAAAGTGGACCGAACATTCTATAGCTTGTTTCATGCTTGCCTAAAGTAGATGCTTCGCTAACCTGTGGCTTTTCTGCTGAAGTTGCCAGAAAAAATTTTGAAGAAGCCAAGTTTACCTGACTTGGGGGGACGGCAGCTGGTGGAATTTAAATTCGATTAATAAAAATCTGGAATTGAAAGCTAGTCTCGGACATGGTGCCATGAAACTATCAATTGTTATAAAAACTCATCTAGTTCACTCATGTCCTTTAAGGAAGGAAATCTGCTGTCCTTACTCGGTCTGGCCTACATATACCTCCACAGCAATGTGGTTGACTCATAACTGCCCTCTGAAATGGCCTAGCAAGCCATTCAGTTGTCGAGGGCAATTAGGGATGGGCAACAAATTCTGGCCTTGCCAGCGACACCCACATTTCATGAAAGAAAAAAAAACTTTTAGTTGAGTGCAATGTCTTCATTTAATATATTATGGGGGGGGAATTTTGCAGAAAAATGTCATCCGAAAATACTACCTGAACAGTCACATTTGCAGTTTGTTAGCATTTCGTTACTCGAATGATGCTGGGGACATCTCTGGTGTCTTACAAATTTTTTTTTAAATGTTGATCATAATGTTGCACTGTGGGAATCTGACAGGATGCCACTTACATTTGGAAATTTGTAGGCAGTGGAAGTTTAGACTACACTGGAATTGAGTGTATTTAAAATGAATGGAGAATCAACACCATTTGTGGCCTTAGTTTAGAGATACAGCACTGAAACAGGCCCTTCGGCCCACCGAGTCTGTGCCGACCAACAACCACCCATTTATACTAATCCTACACTAATTCCATATTCCTACCACATCCCCACCTACCTACACTAGGGGCAATTTATAATGGCCAATTAACCTATCAACCTGCAAGTCTTTGGCATGTGGGAGGAAACCGGAGCACCCAGAGGAAACCCACGGAGAACTTGCAAACTCCACACAGGCAGTACCCAGAATTGAACCCGGGTCGCTGGAGCTGTGAGGCTGCGGTGCTAACCACTGTGCCGCCCTGCGCCACTGTGCCTTGTTCCACTTCAGACTTTCTTGGTAGTTTGACGCAATTTCCTCCTCCTTTCCTTGCTGGGGTGTAATCACTCGCAGCGATGCAGTCCTCTGGTGTCTTGCCCAATCACCCATTTTAAACTTTGAACCAGGATGGTGGTTGTTCAATCACTGACGATATTGCAGTCAAGCCTGATCTTGGCCTTGCCTTCGAGCTATGTATACACATTGTTTTGCTGGAAAGTGAGAGACAATTGGACAATGAACAGGAACTGGAGCTTTATCTGACCTTTTTTGACAAGGAAAGGATTAACACCCTAAACACAGCTAGCCATTCCAGACATTGTTTATTTTCATTCGGGCCATTGCAGAGGTTAGTAATCTCAAGATGTGTATATTGCATGAAATTACATGGTATAGTGAAGCTTCCTGTGCCACGGTCACAGTGCAGTGATCCTATGAAGTTCTGAAGGTGATCTGATTAAAGCCTGGCTACCTGACCCGAACCCGACAAGACCCGACTATATATGCAGGGTTCGGGTCGGGTCTATGTTCTGAGTCCAGAATTCAGGCTCTGGTCGGATAGGGCTGGACAGCCGCTGCCTCCGGGAACTCACAGGATCAGGCTCACTCATGATTCCCCACAACTGTATCTGCAGGAATAGCCTGCTGCTGGAATGGATGAACAATATTCTTGTCGTGTCGGACGTGAAAAAAAAATGAAAGGACTCTCGCCTGGGTCGGGTTTGGGTTGGCTGTGGTTGGGTCGGGCCCAGGTTGGGTTTTAATTTTATACTTAAGTCAGGCTTTACCTCTGATGACTGAGGGTCAAAATAATAGCTATCCTGACATTTAGGTTATTTGGAAGAATGCTCCTCCTCCCCCTTGCCCAAGTTTCTGATCTACCTGATCTGCACTTTCTACAGGGTAGCTGTCAGGGTAGGAGCCAGATGTTTTCCCCACGCGGATCGGTAAGTCTGAAGGTATGCAATGGCGCACTGACACGGAACACAAAAGTCCGAGTGTATCAGGCCTGTGTCCTCAGTACCTTGCTCTATGGCAGCGAGGCCTAGACAACGTATGTCAGCCAAGAGTGATGTCTCAATTCATTCCAGCCTCGCTGCCTCCAGAAAAGACTTGGCATCAGGTGGCAGGACCGTATCTCCAACACAGAAGACCTCGAGGCGGCTAACATCCCCAGCTTATACACCCTACTGAGTCAGCGGCGCTTGAGCTGGCTTGGCCATGTGAGCCGCATGGAAGATGGCAGGACCCCCAAAGACACATTGTACAGCGTGCTCGCAACTGGTATCAGACCCAACGGCCGTCCATGTCTCCGCTTTAAAGACGTCTGCAAACGCGACATGAAATCCTGTGACATTGATCGCAAGTCGTGGGAGTCAGTTGCCAGCGTTCGCCAAAGCTGGCAGGCAGCCATAAAGACGGGGCTAAAGTGTGGCGAGTCGAAGAGACTTAGTAGTTGGCAGGAAAAAAGACAGAGGCGCAAGGGGAGAGCCAACTGTGTCACAGCCCTGACAAACCAATTTCTCTGCAGCACCTGTGGAAGAGCCTGTCACTCTAGAATTGGCCTTTTTGGCCACTCCAGGCGCTGTTTCACAAACCACTGACCACCACCAGGCGCTTATCCATTATCTCTCGACATAAGGAGGCCAAAGAGATGCCATCCCTGCTATTGCTGGTCTTGGGAGCCAGTTGAAGCTATGTTGACAAGACCCAGGAACTAATGCTTACTGTCTGCTGAGATTAGTGGCACTGAGAATTAAAAGGATGGGAATTTCCCCCCCTCCCCAAAAATGTTAAATCAAAATCGAATTAAAATTTAACATTCAATTCTACAAAAATTAATATTTATACTGTTCAATAATTTGTAGCTGAATACTAAAAATTAATGTTTATGACCACATTTGTTTCAACCTCTCGACATCACTTTATTCATATTCTCTGTTTTAAAAAAAAACACGTGCATTCTGAAATTATGCTGGAATTGAGTAACCACAACCTGTGTTTATATAGCACCCTTAACATCACAAGGACTTGAGCGTTATCAAACAAAATTTGACTCAGTCACATAAGGCTATATTAGGACAGATGAGCAAAAGCTTGGTCAAAGAAGTAGGTTTTAAGGAGTAATTAATGGAGGCAGAGAGGTTTAGGGAGGGAATTCCAGAGCTTGGGGTCCAGGCAGCTGAAAGCACAGCCACTAATGCTGGAGTGATTAAAATCAGGAATTCTCTGGAGGCTTGAATTGGAGATGCGCCGAGATCTTGGGAGGACATAGGGCTGGACGAGATTAGAGATAGAGAGGGGAGAGGTCATGGAGGGATTTCAAAAGAAGGTAGAGAATTTTAAAATGAAGGCGATGCTCAGGGAGCCAGTGTAGGTCAGTAAGCACAGGGATGATGGACGAATGGGATTTGTTGCGACTTAGGACATGGGCAACATTGTTTTCAATGATAGGTTTAAGGAGGGCAGAGGATGGGAAGCCAGCAGGAGTGCAATGAAGTAGTCAAGTTTCAGTAGCAGATGAGCTGAAGCAGGGGCGGGGTCTGGCAACATTATGGAGGTAGATTTATGAAGTTCAAATACCATGTTTGATTTTTAAAGTTACACAATCCTGTAGTTTCTATTATAGAAGAAAATATATAGTCTGGAAAAAACAATTGGGTCAGTGGGTAAATGTTACCCTCTCTGCTGCACTGTGGTCTCTGTTCCTGAGCTCCGGAGAACAAAATTAGCTATTGTTCTCGTCCTTAATAACCATCAAGTGATTTCTGCTGTAAAATGGATGATAGTTGAATATAGGATTGAAATTGGCTGCAATGCCCCACGGTCATATAACCTGTCATTAATATCTAAGTTCACGTATGATGCTTCTGTGTTTGTACCTGTGCATGTATTCATACCGTCAGGAGAGGAGGGGAGAAAAGGGGATGGAATGTTTAAAAAAAAATCTAATTGGGGTATCAAATTTCCAAGATGGAGACTATTAAAAATGATCCATGGAAAAAAAGTGATTGCATTTTATTTATGGCTCTGTATAGTTTCCCCTATTTGGCATGCTGCATGATGACATTGTACTGCTGGACGCAATGCTCACTACAGCAAAGGACAACTTATAAACAGTAATTTCCAAACCAACCATTTAGGAATAGGTGGAGGAAATAAGATTGGGTCCCCCTCCCCCACCACCCACAGTCGAATTGTGTAAATTGCCTCAGTTCATTGTTCTTACAGTTCAGAGAATACTGTAAACGTATTCAGGATATTATAGCCAGTGGAAAAGCCCCTGGAAAGGACAGCATTATCCCTGGAATAGTCAAGAGTTCTAAGCCTGCTATACTCTCAGCACTCCATGAACTGCTTTGCCTGTGCTGGGATGAGGGAGCAGTACCACAGGACATGCGCGATGCCGATATCATCACCCTCCATCAGAACAAGGGTGACCACAGTGACTGCAACAACGACCGTGGAATCTCCCTCCTCAGCGTAGTGGGGAAAGTCTTCACTCGAGTCGTTTTAAACAGACTCCAGAAGCTGGCTAAGCGTGTCTACCCTGAGGCACAGTGTGGCCTTCGAGCAGAAAGATCCACCATTGACATGCTGTCCTCCCTTCACCAGCTACAGGAGAAATGACGCGAACAACAGATGCCCCTCTATGATGCTTTCATAGATCTCACCAAAGCTTTTGACATCGTCAGCAGCCGTGGTCTCTTCAGACTACTAGCAAAGATCAGATGTCCACCAAAGCCATTAAGTATCATCACCTCATTCCATGACAATATGAAAGGCACAATTCAGCATAGCGGTGCCTCATCAAACTCCTTTCCTATCTTGAGTGGCGTGAAGCAGGGCTGTGTTCTGGCATCTACACTGTTGGGATCATCTTCTCCCTGCTGCTCTCACATGCGTTCAAGTCTTCAGAAGAAGGAATTTTCCTCCACACGAGATCAGACGGCAGGTTGTTCAACCTTGCCCGTCTTAGAGCGAAGACCAAAGTATGGAAGGTCCTCATCAGGGAACTCCTCTTTGCTGACCATACTTCATTAACATCCCACACAGAAGAGTGTCTGTAGAGAGTCCTTGACAGGATTGCGGCTGCCTGCAACGAATTTGGCCTAACCATCAGCCTCAAGAAAACGAATATCATGGGACAGGACGTCAGAAATGCTCCATCCATCAATATCGGCGACCACGCTCTGGAAGTGGTTCAAGAGTTCAACTAACTAGGCTTAACTATCACCAGTAACCTGTCTCTCGATGCAGAAATCAACAAGCGCATGGGAAAGGTGTCTGCTGCTATGTTCAGACTGGCCAAGAGAGTGTGGAAAAATGGCGCACTGACACGGAACACAGAAGTCTGAGTGTATCAAGCCTGTCTCCTCAGTACCTTGCTCTACGTCAGCGAGGTCTGGACAACGTATGTCAGCCAAGAGACATTCCACCTTTGCTGCCTCCGAAGAATCCTTGGCATCAGGTGGCATGACCGTATCTCCAACGCAGAAGTCCTCGAGGCGGCCAACATCCCCAGTATATACATCCTACTGAGCCAGCGGCGCTTGAGATGGCTTGGCCATGTGAGCCGCATGGAAGATGGCAGGATCCCCAAGGGCGCATTGTACAGCAAGCTCGTCACTGGTATCAGACCCACCGGCTGTCCATGTCTCTGCTTTAAAGACGTCTGCAAACGCGACATGAAGTCCTGTGACATTGATCACAAGTCGTGGGAGTCAGTTGCCAGTGAACGCCAGAGCTGGAGGGCAGCCATAAAGGCGCGGCTAAAGAGTGGCGCGTCAAAGAGACTTAGCAGTTGGCAGGAAAAAAGACAGAAGCACAAGGGGAGAGCCAACTGTGTAACAGCCCCGACAACCAATTTTATCTGCAGTACCTGTGGAAGAGTCTGTCACTCTAGAATTGGCCTTTATAGCCACTCCAGGCCCTGCTTCACAAACCACTGACCACCCCTAGGTGCTTACCGATTGTATCTCGAGAGAAGGAGGCCGAAGAAGATTCAAGATGTTGAATACATGACTTTCGTGCTTAGTGAAATCATTGCGTATTGGCCCTTGGTTCATATCAGTGGGGCAATAAGAATTACTTCAGTGCAAACAGTGCCATTAAAAATTAAACATTATGATGGTTAGTAAAATAAACAGCAAAATAAATCGCAACATTTTTTTAGGCTTATTTTCTTGGTACGTGCTAACAGTTTGGATAATTGTGAGGTTGTGTTGCTATTGTAAAATTGTATCACCTGTTTTCCTGATCTCTGTTACAGAATAAAGAATTTTTGAGCAGGTTGCACTATTGGTCTCTTCAAATATTAATATCCTGCCTAACAGTTTTGTAAGTAGTAGATTTATTGGTCATGGACACTAAATATAATCCTAGGTATCAATCATTGTGCATGTACTGCATAGATACAACCATCAGATGAGATGTTTGTCGATTTATGATCAAAAAGAGCAAAATGGATTTACAAACTTGTTAACTGTTCTTATTTTTCAGTTGCAATTTAATCTGATTAGATTAAACTTTGAGGCAGAATAATTGAGTGTAATTTGAAACAATTTAAATTTTTGCAGTTGCGGTAACATCGAATGCTGATTTATATCTAATAGAACTTTGCATTTATGTAGTTCCACATAGGTGTGTTTGTTGAAAAAAAAGTCCCTGTGAGCTTCATAAATAGAAATAAATGAGGAAAGCTGATGAGCAGGAAGAAAATGATTGAGGGTGACCAAAAGATTGGCCATAAAGGCGGGTTTGAAGGTTTAGTGAGGAAGTTCTTTGAGTTGGATGAAGACCACTGGGGTAAATGAGGATTGCTCAGAAGGATAGGAAGATGTGTGGGAGAAAGTAGAGGACTGAAAGAGTTTGCAGAGATGGGGTGAGGCAAGCCCGTGAAAGGATGTAAAATTGAGGAACAAGGAGCCAACAAAGGTCAGGAAAGACAGTCGGGATGAACAGAACTTGATGCAGCACAGGTTACGGACTGGAGTTTGAGGGATAGAAGTTGGGAAGGTTAGCAAGGGAAATATTTGAGTAATTAGAATTAGAACATTACAGCGCAGTACAGGCCCTTCGGCCCTCGATGTTGCGCCGACCTGTTGAACCTGGTGGTGATGAGGCATCTATTCAACCATGACGTAGGGTTCAGATGAAGGCGCAGAATAATTATATTTGCTTCAAGAGTTGAACTTGATAATTGTGTGAAATGTTTGTGGTCTGGTTGGATAGTGAAGATTTACATATCCTAAAGAAAGGAAAGACTTGCATTTGTATAGCTTCTTTCATGACCTTGGGATGTCCTAAAATGTTTTACAGCCAATTAACTACTATTTGAAGGTTTTCAGTGGCAATTTTAGCAGTGGGTAGGATGTGAGATTTAAAGATCACTTGGAGTTGAACAGGATGCCAAGATCGTGCATAGTCTCGCATCGCATTAGCGAGTTGTGGGGATGGAGTCAGAGGCTTGGGACTATTTTTTGACTTGTTTAGATTTATATTTTGTTTGTTCAGTTTGAGGGTGTATACATGTTTTTAGCAATCAAAACGTCTTTCATGGATTTGAACATTTAGATGCCATACCAGAAAAATGAAGATGAGTGCAGCTTCTGACCAGAACTTTGTATCTTCTGTGTATTCATGGAACCTCGCTATTCCAGCTGTGAGCATTCGTCCAAAAATACTTCTGCTAATTGTTAGCCATGTCGCCTGCACTTTTCAGTGAGAATAGGTTCATTGTAAGGATCCAAGTTGCTGGCAGCTTTCCCACTCTGTGGCTGAGTGATGCAAATGAAAATGGCACTAGAGACTGAACGCTGGCAGCAATTAGTCCTACGATTACTAAAAGAGGATTGTAATTTCAAGGATAAAAGGAGTGAGGAGTGGGCAAAAGGATTTGAAATGAGATTATGAAATCTGAAGGAGCCTCTCCTTTGTTTGTGAAGAATGCTACAGTTACACTTGAGCTGCAGGAACAATCCTGTTTGGGAAGTGAAGTGTTAGCATGGCATCCCGTGAGTTTGGGAATGGCAAGAACAAAAGGGGTCCCTTTCCTAGAAGTTTGTCAAAGCACGTGCATAGCTCAAAAGTAAATGCAAGTACTTAACTGTTTCCCATCCTGCACATTTGTGATGTATGTTGAGAATGAAGAACTATTTCTTGAAGTACTGTGATCAAGGGCTGCACTTGTGCTGCAGTCAGACTGGTATGACACAGTCTGCTGTCTAAACCCACAACAACAAATTGGAAGCCAAGATTGGGTACAGCTTTGAGTTCACTCCTGGGATTAGCTTGTTTTATGGTAATACTGTTGTGAAATTTGTTTTTCAATTTTGAGTCATTTTGACAATGACAGCTAAGTATGTGTGTTATGATTTAATGAAAGTTATTGGTTAATTGTAATGCCAACAAAAGGAAGTAATTATTTGGAATCCATGGACGTACAATATTATTGTGTACATAAAATATTTTGTAAGCTAGGTCATGTATGTTGAAGTCTAATTTGGCATGTCAGTGGAACACATCAAGCTGCTAGATGAAACATTAGAGATGGTAGCAATGTAGGTTAGAAATAATGATTCAACATGTGGGCACAACCGTTACATTTGAGCAGATGTAGAAAGGGGATCTAGCTCTTCCCCACAGGAAGAGAGGGAAAACTGATTGTGAAGTTAACTTGGCTAATTTTGCAGACAGTTTTGGTGTCGGCCATGGCTTAGTGGTAGCATTCCTGCCTCTGAGTCAGAGTGGGGTTCAAACCGAGTCCCTGTCTGCCTCCTCAGGTGGAGATCAAAGATCCCATGGCACTATTTCGGCGAAGAGCAGAGGCATTCTCACTGTTGTCCTGTCCAATATTTATCGTTCAACCAATGTCCCAAACAGATTATCTGTTTGTGGGACTTTACTGTGTGAATTGGCAGCTACTTTTCATAAGTTATAGCAGTAACTACAATTCAGAAGTATTTAAGTGGCTGTAGGGTGCTTTGCAACATCCTGAGATTGTGAAAGATGCTATATAAATGCAAGTCTTTTTTTTCTAAGTGCAGAAGAAAAATTAGCAGAGTGCATTTGTATGATTCCTCTTTATTTGTCTAGTATGTGACTTAGTGACCCAGAGAGAGGAGGTATTCAAGTTCTCATATGCTATCACAGACTGCTAAGCCATGGGTTTGTGCTCTTGATTATCCCCATTTCATGAGTAATAATGTGGGGCGATGCTGACTGAAGGTCAGCTACATCATCTCGCAGGACAGAACGGAAATGAGCAAATGTACAGCTCCTCATTGGGCAGTGCAGTTCTATGTGACTAAGGCCTGGGAGCAAGCTGCTTTTCCAGCCTTTTTTCGTGGAAGGCATTGTGCAGTGAGAAACTTAAGGGTGAGATTTTTTTTTTCAACTTAGGAAAACACTGTTGTCAAAGTGTTATGAGATCCTAATGCAAGTTGAGTGAAAATGAAGATTTTATGAATGAGCAGTGTGGTACAGTGGAACCACAATGGAGCAGGCCTCTACAGTAAATAATGGATATTGGCTTGAGAATTGAGTTGCTGTTGACTGTTGGAGATCCAGGGGTTAGACCAAGTCCTGCATAAGGCCTGACTTGATCAATCTTTTCGATTCTGAATGAATTTTATAAAGTCCAGCTGAATGCTTGATCTAAGCTGCATGTGGTACTTTATCTGAAGTGTGCATAAACCCCATCCAAAATTGCAGCCCAGCAATTTGTAGGAGCCAACCCAAAATCCTGTATCCACCTAATCCAATTCTGCTAATTGCAAAACAAGAGGGCAAATAGTCAGAATTCGACTGTACAGGTATTGGTAGATTAATGGCAGTAGAACAAAATATGTGTTGTGGTTTCATTACACTCCTGCAGCGAATACTGTAAAGACAGCTCTTCTAAATACAGAGTTAATTAGGCCTTTTTAAACAGTAGTTGTATTCAGCAGGAAAAGGTTGAGCGTCATCATAAACCAATGCCGTATTGTTTCAAATTTCAGTTTCAAAATGGCCAGTTCTGTTCCACTTCTCGTCAACTTTGTCCTTTTTTTTTGCTGCATTCAGCTGCTACAAAGGATTGTTCCCTTCTATCGCAAGCTAGTGGTTACCATGGTGATACATGCCATAACTGTAACATGATGCAAAACATGTGTCTGACTCAGTTGTAAACAGAACCTTCGGTCGCCAGTCGGCTGCCAATAAAGTCCAATGTTCCAACCCCCTCAGTGCCACACCCTTGAGGCCATAAAAGCAGCAGAGAGGGCCTACCCTAATCAAGTTTTTTGCCTCGCAAATGTTTTCTATTTTAGTGGAAGCCACACATTGACCTCTTCCCAGCAGCTGTATGCACTTTAACAAACTGCACGCTTGCTTCAGAGGATGTGAGCTTTGCCGTTGCTAGGCAGCAGATATGGTAATCGCATCGCCATCATGCCCTTGAGCTGTTAGCGACCACACTATAAATTCTTTTGTCTTGCTCGTCACTGCAAATAAAGATACTGTCGACGCACTACATAACCTCAGTTATTGACTTGTGTATCTGTTCGACATGCACGCCTATGCAAAGCTCATTTTACTGTGTGCATTAATACACAGTTTACCTGGCCTTGTATCGGTCCTGACCCTGCATTAATATACGCATTATTGTTTTTGAGCATGCCTTTTTTTAAAAAAAAAAGAAAGGTAACAAGTGATGCATTATGTTAAAGAACAAAGCATATTTGTACTTTTTAAAAAAAATAGTTGAGTAGGCGTAATAGGGAACAGACTTCATTTCAGTCTGTGTGTGGAATGCAAAGAAACTACTTAAAAATTACAAAAATAAAATTAAAACTGTGTTCATTTAAAAATGCACAGGATGTCAGCACATTAGATCCCCAAAAACTTCTGTGTGACAGCTTCAAAGATCAAGCAGAGCAGAATTTCAGATGCAAATTGCTACATGGCAATCAGACTGTTAAAAATGCTACTTTTTCCCCGCAGAGCAACTGGAGTTCTGAGAGGGATCATGAGCCACATGTTGTACGCAGTACTGTTTTATAAATTAATTTGTGATTTTTCTGTTGAAGTTATTACTGCAAGTATTTGTTTCACTCTGTGTTTATGTAGGGCTCTGAATGTAATCGAAGATGCAAGCATGACATCAAGTGAATTCAATTGTGGAGTTCAAAAATGATTTCCTAAGGGCTGAGGCACTTCATGCCTTTATTAAAGTCATTGTGCACTTGTCGAATGGCGACTGCTGTACAAATTTAAAGTTGCTGTAGTGTACTCATTTATTTATTATATAAAACGATGCTCAACATTTTGCTTCTTGTTAGAAATGTCATCCCCTTTTTTATAAACCAAAATGCTCCATTTGAAAAGACTGAATCAAGCAATTTGCAATAATTATTAAACAGCTTGTCAAATTGTACTGTATGCTTGCAAAAGAACTATGTAGTTAAGAGGTTGCACAATTACATTTCCATTTTACCTTAATAATTCATACACTATCACAGTTTGCTGTGTTTTGATTTTGTTTCATTTGCCTATTAATGACAATCCTGACTGCAAATAGAGATTGTGGGCTCTGCTTGATTAAATTTGCTGGCTCCTTTGTGCCATTAAAGGCAGCAGCCCAACTGGTCAAAATCGTATTTGTCTGATTTAATGAGACAGTTGCCTTAATCAGAGCTGTTTAGTTAAATGGCTTGATACAGTGAATCTGGAATGTGTGAACTGTGCTCGTTCAGATTTGGATATGAGCTCCAAGATATTGTGCGCTTCCAGTGTGTTAGTTGTCATTCATACTTTTATGCTAACTGCTATGTTAAGTGGGCTCTCATGTCCTTTAGTCCTTTGAAAGGTAAAAAGTTATGATTACAAAGTAATAATGCAATAAAATTATGCAGCTTAGAAGGAGGCCATTCAGCCCATCATGCCAGTGAGAACTATTCAATTTGTGCCACACCCCTCCTTTCTCATTTTCCTGCAAATGCTCCAAGAGCTCATGGTGTTGGGGGTATTATTTTGGCATGGATAAAGGATTGGCTAACTAACAGGAAACAGAGTCTGGATAAATGGGGTATTTTCGGGTTGGCAAACTGTAACTAGTAGAGTGCTACAGGGATCAGTGCTGGGGCCTCAACTATTTAAGATTATATTAATGACTTGAATGAAGGGGCAGAGTATATTGCAGCCAAGTTTGCAGACGATACAAAGATAGGTAGGAAAGCAAGTTGTGAGGAGGACACAAAGTGTCTGCAAAGAGATATAGCTAAGTGAGTGGGCAAAAATTTGGCAAATGGAGTACAATGTGGGAAAATGTGAGGTTGTCCACCTTAGCAGGAAGAATGGAATGGCAGAATATTTACATGGAGAGAGACTGCAGAATGCTGTGGTACAGAGTAAAGTCCGGCTACCCGACCCGAACCTGACGGGACCTGACAACGTTTCGGGTCCGGCATTCGTGCTCTGGTCGGGTCGGACACACTCTATCACAACCTCAGGTAAGTGGCTCCAATGTTAATTTACTTTTTGGGCTTGAAAGGTGGTTTTGTTAGTTAGCTTAAGCAACAAAGTGAAAAGTGGAAGATAGGTTAACTGATGATCGGGTCAGACGTGGGAAAAAATGGACCGACTGGGGTCGGGCTCGGGGTTGGATGTGGTTCTGTCTGGCTCAGGCCGGGTTTCATTTGCAGACCTGAACCAGCCTTTAACACAGAGATCTGGGTGTCCTTGTACATGAATCACAAAATGTTAGCATGCAGGCACAGCAAGTAGTTAGGAAGATAAATGGAATGTTGGAATTTATTGCAAGGGGAGTGGAGTATAAAAGTAAGGGTCTTGCTACAACTGTACAGGGCATTGATGAGACTGCATCTAGAGTACTGCGTACAGTTTTGGTCTCCTTACTTGAGTGGGGATATACTTGCATTGGAAGCAGGTCAGAGAAGTTTCACTAGGCTGATTCCTGGGATGAAGGGGTTGTCTGAGGAAAGGTTAAGCAAGTTGGGCTTATACTTATTGGAGTTTAGGGGAATGAGAGGTGATTTTATTGAAACATGTCGGATTTTGAGGGGGCTTGACAGGGTAGATACTGAGGATGTTTCCCTTTCTGGGGAAATGTGGAACTAGGGAGCACATTTTCAAAATAAGGGGTCTCGCTTTTAAGACAGTTGAGGAGGAATTTCTTCTCTGAGGGCCATTAATCTTTGGAATTTTCTTCCCCAGGGAGCAGTGGAGGCTGGGTCATTGAATATATTCAAAGTTGAGTTAGACAGGTTTTTGATCTACAAAGGAGTCGAGGGCTACTCTAAGTAGGCAAGGAAGTGGTGTCAAGGCCACAATCAGATCAGCCATGATTTTATTAAATGCCAGAGCAAGCTCATGGGGCCGATTGACCTACTCCTATTTCTTATGTTATATTCTTATGTAGCTGGAGCCAAACCAGTGTTTTATAGAAGTTTAGCAGAACTTCCTTGCTTTTGCACTGTATGCTTCTATTTACCAAGCCAAGGATCCCAAATGCTTTTTGAGCAACCTTCTCAACTTGTCTTTCTACCTTCAAACATTTGTCTACAAATAGCCCCAGTTCTTTTTGTTCTTGCACCCTCTTTAAAATTGCATAATTTTAAGCAAAGCTGTCAGGACATATAACAAATGTTCTACACAACCATGAAGTCCCGTCTGAGATGGGATCATCACCCTAGGAAAACTCTTTGGAGAAGAGAAATCTCTCGTTTTCCCTGGCTTGATTTTTCTAAATATTCATATGTCCTAATAGGTAGAAACAAACAAGGTGCATCGTTTAAAAATAAATCTGTCCAGTCATTTTTACAGGCATTTTTCTCATGCATACCAATGTCAATTAAGATAATGGGTTTATTTAAAATGCAGACTTTTGAAGTGCATGCCTCTATCTCCATATTGGAGTTGGTGATTCTTCTGCCTATTGAGGCTGTCCAAGTAATTTTGATAGGATATATAGGCAGTCAGAAAAATTTAGTAAACCAACTATATGTATACAACATGCTGTATATCGATTCCACACTTGAAAATGTGGGAAGCCCTGTATGTCATGATTCTGGATGCCTCCATGTTAATTCTGTACTTCAGTGATTGCAACTTCACATGTCACGCAACAAGTTATTCTGTGATTTTTGTTAAAGAAGGAAGAGGAGAAAATTATTTCATTAGTCACTGTTATTTTCAGTGCAATATTTTGCATTGGTATTGACACATTAAATTAGTAATACTTTCTGTGCCTCAGGTGCAACCTTTGGTTGAATTTAAGTAGTTTAATGTGGTGATTCATGTGCTACGGTAAACTCTTAGGAATATACACTTACATTTTAATTATGATTTAAAACAACAGTTAATACTCTGTAAAATGTTTGAGATAAAACACAAATTTACCATTTTCTCTTAACCGGCACATCAAAGCACAGATTCCATTTACACTTTAATTTTCATGCATTAAAATCCACTGTAAGGAACAAACAATATTGCTGTGATTATTAGACACATCTTTTACCGACAAAATGTATGCATTCGCAGTTATTATGAGTAGACTATAAGAAATTCATTTGCCTTTCAAGTACTGAATTTCTCATTTTACAGAGCAGGAGTGTTTTATTTTTCTACTAACATTTGTAAAATGGAGTGAGGCTCTCCTGAAGGAGCTACCTGGAGTCGCACTAAATCACAGGATCATTCAGCAAAGCGCAGGAATTGACCCCATTTCAGCCAGGGTATGATTCGGAGGAAATCGGGCAAGGTTCCCGCTCCTGATCACTGCTGTGAATTGAGCACATGTTAGGTGAGAAAAGAGTTGGGCTCAATTTTGATGCCATATACAGTTGAATTGCCTGCTGGTGCTCACTGTCTAGGCTCAAACGTGAAGAGCAGCTTGGGTGAGGAAGCAGACTGCAGACGAACAGGAATTTGGATATACCTGTGGAACTGTATCCCAGCATGAGTTGACACCTTCAGGGTGGTGAGCAAATAAGTTAGAGAGCGGAGAAATCATAATGTGGGCAACTGGAACTTGGCAAGTATTGGTGCCTTCAGGAATGCATCAAAGAAAATTTGACAAGGAAAAGTCAGATTAAATGCTAGAAGTGGGATAATGGTACTAAATGATATGTAATCTCTCTTTATACCACTATGAAGACCTACCTTTTGTGGGGGTGGAGAGGGGTTTGTGTGATGGTGACTGGGGTCTTTGTCACTAGTGATGTACACTTTGATTATACCATCCATTCAAAAAGAAAGACTTGCAGTTATATGGTGCTTTTCATGATCTCAGGATGTGCCAAAGCACTTTACAGCCAACTAAGAACATTTTGTAGTGTATTCACTTGTAATGTAGGAAACATGGTAGCCAATTTGCACCCAGCAAGGTCCCACAAACAGCAATGTGATAACCAGATAATCTGTTGAAGGATAAATATTAGCCAAGATACGAGTGAGAACTCCCTTAATCTTCAAAATAGTACCATGAAATCTTTTATGTCCAGGGAGCAGATGGACCCTTGGTTTCATATCTCATGCATGCAGTGCCACATCTTTATCAGCTGCTGCATTCTTGTGAAAATTAATGTTCAGGCATCACAGGTCAGAAATCAAGGTGGCAGGGTTCTCTATTTAAGTGACTAGTGATGATCATAATTCATAATGTGAAGTTTTTAAAATATTTAATTTTTGCTTTTGCAATTAGATTTGTAAAGCTTCAATTATTCAATTAAATGAACAGCTTCAGTTACAGTACCTATGAACTTCTTTAATTTGTGCTGCCAGGAAGAGTTGAGAGGGCCACACTAACAGCCATCAATAAATGAGCAATGGCTTGACACGTTTAAAAAGGCAAAATGGGTTGCTACTCTTGTTAGGAACTGTCATAAAGGACAGAACTAATCTTCAGTGTGTTGCAAACAGACCTTTTACATTATGGATTTGTGGAACAGCTTTGTGTTTCAAACTTCTACGCTGGTAAAAACTTGAGGGTTCCCCTGATTTCACTATATGTAGTGTGTAACTGAGCCTCATCAATCAGAAATGTCCCAAGTTTGATCCAGTTCTGTGCTGGAAAACTACTAAACCAGTGTTACAATTGGCCTCAAAGATTGGACTAGGGAAGGAAATCAACCAGGGTACCTGCTCCTGATCGCTATCCTGCGATTTCCGATGAAACTTGAGCTTGTTTTTGATGTCTGGTAAGAGTAGGATGAGGTTTGGCCTTGATGCCACCCTCCCACCCCACCTCAAAGGTCAGGTTAACCACTGATACTCATTGTCTAAACTCAGAAGACCAACAGAAATTTGGACAGGGATGTACCTGTGGAACTGTATCTCAACATGAGTTGACATCTTTAGGGTGGTGAGCAGATAAATTAGAGAACGGAGCAATCATAATATGGGCATGTTTACAAGCAGAGAAGCCAACCTGTGCCCAGAAAACTATCTTCGCCAAGTCTGAGTTGCCTCACAGCTGCTTAAACATTTTCCCTTACTTATCGTAAAATCATGCAGCATAGAAGGAAGCCAGTCAGCATGTCATACCTGTGTCGGCTCTTTGAAAGAGCTATCCAATTCGTCCCACTCCCCTGCTCTTTCCATATTACCCTGCAGGTTAGCTACATCCACTGCTCTTTTAAACAAAAAGAAAGATTTTTGTTCCATCGATGATCCCAGTCAGTAGGCAAGCTCAGTATAGCTATGAGACGACTCAACTCTTCTGCTACCTTACACTGTTTTTAAAAAAAAAAGAAATTTAGTCAAAATATGGGTTGCTGTTTCTTTTTGTTCTATATCTGGAACATAGAACAGTACAGGCCCTTCGGCCCACGATGTTGTGCCGACCCTTTAACCTACTCTAAGATCAAACTACCTACATACCCTTCATTCTACTATCATCCATGTACCTATCCAAGAGTCGCTTAAATGTCCCTAATGTATCTGCTTCTACTACCACCGCTGGCAGTGCATTCCACGCACCCACCACTCTCTGTGTAAAGAACCTACCTCTGACATCTCCCCTAAACCTTCCTCCAGTCACCTTAAAATTATGCCCCCTGGTGATGGCCCTTTCCGCCCTGGGAAAAAGTCTGGCTATCCACTCTATCTATGCCTCTCATCATCTTGTACACCTCGATCAAGTCACCTCTCATCCTTCTTCGCTCCAATGAGAAAGGCCCTCGCTCCCTCAACCTTTCTCCATAGGACATGCCCTCCAGTCCAGGCAGCATCCTGGTAAATCTCCTCTGCACCCTCTCTAAAGCTTCCACATCCTTCCTATAATGAGGCAACCAGAACTGAACGCAGTATTCCAAGTGTGGTCTAACCAGGGCCTTATGGAGCTGCAGCATAACCTCGCGGCTCTTAAACTCAATCCCCCTGTTAATGAAAGCCAACACCCCATACGCCTTCTTAACCCTATCAACTTGGGTGGCAACTTTGAGGGAACTATGGACGTGGACCCCAAGATCCCTCTGTTCCTCCACACTGCCAAGAATCCTGTCTTTAAGCCTGTATTCTGCATTCAAATTCGACCTTCCAAAATGAATCACTTCACACTTTTCCAGGTTGAACTCCATCTGCCACTTCTCAGCCCAGCTCTGCATCCTGTCAATGTCCTGTTGCAACCTACAACAGCCCTCCACACTATCCACAACTCCAGCAACCTTTGTGTCATCGGCAAACTTGCTAACCCAGCCTTCCACTTCCTCATCCAAGTCATTTATAAAAATCACAAAGAGCAGAGGTCCCAGAACAGATCCCTGCGGAACACCACTGGTCACCGAGCTCCATGCTGAATACTTTCCATCTGCTACCACCCTCTGTCTTCTATGGGCCAGCCAATTCTGTATCCAGGCAGAATGAATCATTGCTAAATTAAGGTCGTATTTTTGATCATGCTCTTGAGTTCATAGAATATTTATGATCAAGGTAGACGAGAATACAGGTCACAGTGGACATCACAGAAGATACCGAAGTCCTGGAGGGATTCTGTATAAAGGAGCTGCAACTATTCCGATCAGTCTTTATACTACATTTTATAGTAGGGTACTTTCTGCTTTTTTGTGCACATTTACCTGGTGTATTCTCTGCTTTCAGGAGTTTTATTGTCTGATAGACTTGTTTCTGTCAGCTGTATTTTTCCTGGCTTTCTGTTTAAGTATCCCTTGTAATTGTACACAGCACCAAGCACTCTATGGCTTTAACTTATTTTCTGTGAGAGAACTCTGTTCTAGCTAATGGCACGTGTCTAGTCATTTTTCTGTGCCTGAGCACTCCGTACAAGTACAAGTCAAATCCTCCATTTTCCATAAGTTCCCAAGCTGCAGCTTCATCTTCCAGCATGTTTGAAGATAGTGGTCTTCTTCAGCAGCCCTTGAAGCTGAGATCAGCTCAGGAAACTCATGTAACAGACATTACTTTGGGATTCAAAAAGAATTCTACTTCATACCCAGCGTTTGTATATGTGTAATATATCAATTAGCACCTCTTCTCTAAATGAGCCCATGCTCACAGTACCATTTGCTGTTGTGGTTGAAAATCAAAGCTTTGTTGAGATTAACACTGCATCTTGTAAAGATTTCACATGAGTTCTTGTATATCCATGCTCTTCCTTTCTTTGTTTTAATGGCTTGGATTGCCCATAAATAATCCTGCTTTTGAGCTCCCCTAATTTTTTTTCAGGCTCAATTTCTGCAATGTCACAAAATGGTTCTCTAATGTTGCCTCTAAACTTTGCCACCTTGTTTCTTCTAAGCTTCAAATATGCTGATTTGCACTCATTTCCCCCTCTTCTGAAATCCAACTCATTCAACAACCTCTTTCTTAATTCTCTTTCCATGACCTCAGAACAGTGGAGCTCTAACTTTCTTTTCTTCCTATGGCCTTTAGTCCCTGTAACCTAAACACTACCACCTGCAATTATCACATGGCTCTTCCAGTATAGCTTTGCTGGGAGATTGATGGAATCCCCAAAGAAGCAATGTCTTTCTGGAGATTCCACCCATATTGTTTTAGTGTCTCATCTTTTCTTGCCGCTTCTTCAACCTTGGTATTCCTACACTATGAACCTTGGCCTTTTGCCTTGATTTTTCATTTGAAAACTGGGATCAAGCTTGTTCAGATTGAGGATGCATTCCACATTACCCAGAATAATAACTTGATTATGTATATCTGACTGTTTCTGGCTTTCATACCTCTCCTAAGATTCAGGGAAGCTATAGTGGCCAGCGAGTACAAAGCCTGTTCTGTATGGGTAGCAGAGCTGCTTAGCTCACTGGCTGGAAAGTAATTGTCCTATGTGCTGTTTCATTGGAGGCAGGATGACTTCTGGAGATGCTGGTGAAAACATGCACTTAAGATGAGTCTTGTCCATGTCTGAATACGTCGGTGCTGTTTTGTTTGATGCTCTGCTTCACTGCTGATTTGTTCTGAATGATAGTGATAGGGCAACAGCTCAAATTTAATTGGTTGCATACATTTATCCAAATCATCGTAATGTTCAACTCTGTTGGGTGACTGACCTAACATGGATCAATACTTTTTGAGCTTGTAAACCAAAAGCTGAGGTATGCTTCATGTTTATTCACAGAATCACAGAATAATACAGTGCAGAAGAGGCTCTTCGGCCCATCAAGTCTGCACCAATGCATTAAAACACCTGACCTGTCTACCTAATCCCATTTGCCAGCACTTGGCCCATAGCCTTGAATGTTATGACGTGCCAAGTGCTCATCCAGGTACTTTATAAAGGATGTGAGGCAACCTGCCTCTACCACCCTCCCAGGCAGGGCATTCCAGACCGTCACTACCCTCTGGGTATTGCTGCTTGACATCCTTAAAGACAAAGATAATTCTTTGATCAGTATCACTAAACCTGGTTTTCTTCCCCCCCGCCCCCCCCACCCCCCACCCACCCCCCGCAACCAAAAAAGCTTTAAGTTCTTGCTGGCTGCTAGAGAACCTGGAACTACTATTTGTGGTTGTGATACTTGAAATGATCGCATTTACATACATGTGCAGCTCAAGATCAGCTGAAACAAAGCAACCTACCTGATGAACAATGAGCTCTTGCAAGGCTCGATAATAGATTTTTAAACAAATTTGTTCATGGGATGTGAGCATCGCTGGCAAGGCCAGCATTTATTGCCCATCCCTAATTGCCCTTAAGGTGGTGGTGCACTGATTGTACCAGCTGGTTATCAATTCCTTTGTACAATCCGTCTTAGGCAGTCCCTTGGGATCGAGGATGACTTACTTCCACTCTGATTTGATGGGTTCTGAGATGGCTGATAAGTCCAATTTGTGATCTGCAGACTTTGCCACGTGAGAGGCAGATGGTGCTTGAAGGGTCCGGTGGATGAATAGTTTGGAGGTTTGCATTCTCCCTCTGGCGCCTCAGTTTGGGTGGAATGAAATTCCAGAAAGCTTGTGAGCAATTCAATGGTTCAGATCTTTAAATAACATCTTGAGCAAGTATTACCTTATTTAATTTGAACTGCTTTGAAATGGGTTAAGAAAAGCATTCCTTAAACAATATTTGTTTTTTTTTAGCACACCAAGTCCACCCCGTTGGCCTGGAAGTGCTTTCTTCAAGAAGAATGGAGCACTCCAAGGTAAGAGAAAACACTCCAAGCTTCTTGATTTTTTTTGGAGCGATTGATGATTTTGTCTCCTAATGTCTGCAGTATTAATTTCAAGACTGTATATATCATTACAGGACTTCTAACTTGGATGTTAAGATTACCAAATGCTGCAATTGTTCTGAGTGTTTTGTCCCACCAAGAGTGAGCTAGCTAAATGCAAATGACTGCATGGAAATTCACAGTCTGAGGGAAGGGCATTATTTATTGCAGGAGCAGCAAGGTGTTACAGGAAATCAAGATATTGGGACCTCTTGAAAAGTAAATTTAAAGTTACAGTTTCCAGCTTCAACTAGGAGAATTGCGTCCATAGCTCAGACGTCTGGTACCACCATGCATTCCATCCAGAAAGAGTAAATTCAAATAATTATACAGACTGATTTTAAGTTTTGCTATCTGAACTCTTGAGTCTAGTGCTCTAAGCCTAGATGGGCTAGAAGCTGTCTTAGAAAGTATACTATTCAAGATCCAGTGGATGAAATAGTTAATAGACAGGATCTCTGAGGAGGTGGGGGGGCTCCAATGATAGACTGATATAAACTGATGTACATGATGGGCCCTTGTAAGGTCCTGAAGAGATGAGTATTTTGCTTGTTGGGTCCTGGAATATTACACAAGATAGTTTCTGTCTAGATTCTCAGATTCATACAGCGTGAAGGAGGCCATTTAGCCCATTTTCCCTGTCATTATTTTTCCAACCAAAATTTTGTTTTCTTATTCTTTCATGGGATGTTGTTGATGGCAAGGCCAGCATTTGTTGCCCAATCCAATTTGCCCTTGCCAACTGAGCGGCTTACTAGGCCATTTCAGAGGGCAGTTAAAAGTCAACCCATTGCTGTGTCTGGAATCACATATATTTCCTTCCCTAAAGAACATTTGTAAACCAGATGGGTTTTTACGACAGCAATAGCAGTTTCATGGCACGATTACTGAGACTAGCTTTCAATTTCAGATTTTGTTTTATTAATTGAATTTAATTCCACCAGCTGCCATTGTGAGATTTGAATCCGTGTTCCCAGGGCATTAACCTGGGCCTGTGGATTACTAATGTAGTGACATTACCACTATGCCATCATCTCCCAAACATGTATCACTTCGCACTTCTGTGTTAAATTTCTGCCACGAGTGAACCTATTTTACCAGTCTATTACTATCCTCCTCATTGTTTACTACATTTCCAAGTTTTGTATCATCTACAAACTTTGAAATTGTGCCCTGTACAGCCATGTCCAAGTCATTACTATTGATAAAGAGAAATGATCCTACTATTGAGCCTAAACGGCAAGCATCATTATGTACGTCCTTCCAGTCTGAAAAGCATCCGTTCACTACTACTTCTCTTTAGTAATGGAGGCCAGGTTAGAATCTTAGTCTAAAGGCAAAATACTGCAGATGTTGAAAATCTGAAATATGACCAGAAAATGCTGGAAATACGCAACAAGCCAGTCAACATCTGTGGAGCACGAAACAGAGTTAACATTTCAGGTCTGTAACCTGCTGTCAAAACTGGAAAACATTACAGATGTAACCTGTTTCAAGCAAGTACAGATGCAAGGAAAGAGGGAGGGCAGGAAAGAACAAATGGGTAGGTCTGTGATGGGGTGGAAGGCAGGAGTGAGTAACTGAACAGCAGAATCATTACCAGGATCTGCTGCCCCTCCTCCCCCAAAATAGGAGCAGTGGGTATACCTGGAATTGTTGAACTCGGTGAGTCCAGAAGAATTTGAAGTGCCAAATCAAAAGATGATGATCTGTTAAACTTCATTGGAACAGTTGCATAGAATTGCATGGAATATTCAGCACAGAAATAAGCCTGGGAACAGGACCAATCAGTCAGTGCTGTTGTTTATGCTCTACTTGCTTTCACCCATCCTTGCTCATCTAGAAATACATTTCTTTCCTTGTCTAACTCTATCACCATAATTCTCCATTCCTTTCTCCTTCATGCTTATCTGTCCTCTCCTTAAATGCATCTATACTGTGTGTTTCAAACATGTAGATGACTGAGAACAGAGGGGACAGAGTGGGATGGAGAATTAAAATGGCAAGTGAGTGGACCCTCAGGGTTTCAGACTGAATGGAGGTGTTCAGTAAAGCAGTTGCCCGATCTACAGTTGGTCTCTCCAGTGTAAAGGAGACTGCATCATGAGCAGCGAATACAGTGTACCAAATTGAGAAAAAATCAAGTAAATCGTTATTTCAAGTAACTCCTGCCTTTTGTCCTATCGCAGACCTTCCCTTTCTTCCCCTTCCCCCTTTCTCTGCCCTTGCACTTACTTGAAACATAAAAACAGAAGGGTCATTGACATGAAACATTAACTGTTTCTTTTTCCACAAATGCTATCTGGCCTCTGCGTATCTCCAGCATTTTCTGTTTAGAATTCTAGTCTGTTCAGTCATTTCATTTTAGCTTGCTGTCTTACTGGGTTAGTGGACAAAGCACTTCCATCCCTCAAATTGCTCACCTTACCAGCTGAATAAGGACATGACAGTGGGAATTTTTATTTAAAGCATAAGGTCAACTATCTAGTTTTCTATCAGAACATTATGATGAATTGACATGGTGACTGATTGCCCATTCTTGTATTTTATGGCAAATAACTTGGATAACAATCAGCAATTGGCCACCAAGGCAGATATTTGGTGACTACATATGATGATCAAAAGGCCATTATTAATCAGTTATGATAGCCATATTGGTTACACGGAGATATTTTTGATGAAATTTCAATGTAGCCATTATGAAATTGAGTTATTCGTAATTGTTTGTTGTGCATTACAGATGAATCTTGCAAATCATCAGCAGAACCTTGTGCCATGGTACTTGTAACCTGAATGATTTTTAACAGCAAAGTTAAACTTATGACCAAGTTTTCTTTGAATTCATATAGATTTGTGCCTTTGCTCTGAAGCAGCAGTCTAATTCTGCTTGTTGTCATCTCGGTGTATGCCATCTATACAGTGGGACATCAAAAGCTGAGACTCACTTTTACAGCCCAATGGTCTGTTTTGTGGACACCCAATTCTCAAACTACACTATAATTTTCAGTTTTTCTGTGGATTATGTCTGCTTTTTACAGCAGTTGAAATGAATCGAAGTGCTGGTTTCATTAGGAATTTTCAGAATGAAATAATTGCTGCAATGTGCAAAAGTACAAGTGTATGGCAGAGGAAAGAAAATAAAATTACAGTGGTTTCTTCAGTTGGTAGGCACACATTTAATTGTAGAACTGAGCCATGCATACCAGATAATCAGCCTGTGTTGCGTTAGCTGATCTTAGCCAGTTAGTATGAACTGCCTCTGCCCCTAATCTGTCTGCTGCATTCTTGGGTGTCAGGGTAAAGACAAACTTGATCTTCTATGATGTTCACCATGAGCAAATAAACTGCTAACTCTCTCCGTGGAACCTTGAATGAATAATGACCACTGAGGTGAAATATTGGTGGGTGACTGGTCTTGTGAAGTTACATCGCAGCAAGGAGTATGCCAATGGAAGAGATGAAATCGAGGACGAATAAAAATGTATTGTTCTTTAAAGATTACGAGGGTAAAGAAATTAAAGAATTCCTTTGTGATTTGCGTTTCATGTTGAGTTATACATTTGAGTTGAAGATAGTAACTAAGGTAACAAGGTCAACATTTCAACTATTTGCCAGGTGACGTATATTGGAAGGTACCTCTAAGTGCAATGTATAACTATGCAATATGGTGTTCTTGAAGCTTTTCCATGTACTTAACAGTACCCACTTACACTTGTGTTGCAAAATATTTACTACTCAATTACAAACATTGTGCACCTGCAGGGTTGATGTTGAGTTTTACTTTGTTGGTCCTATTTTTAAAAATATGGAACTTTATATGTAAATATGCTTTGTGTATTCCATCTAGTGAGTGATAGTACCTTTGAATGTGTTCATAATGTAAGATGAGGACATGTTTTCATTATTTGGATGTATTGTTGAGGAAATATCCTAACTTTGTATCTCACTTACTTGCATTTAGTTTGCTACTCCCTCTTTTGTCAGGCTGCTTGTCCAATATGCAGTCTTGGATGAGCTGCACTTTCCTCCAGCAAAACATTGTTTGGGCCCCTGCCCCCACCACAAATTCAGTACCCTCGTCATCGATATTAGTCCCCTTCCTGGCTACTACCTCAGGCAGTTCGACCCCAAGCTGAGCTGACCACCGTATATCCTTGTCATCACAAAAACAGCCGCCCTCCACCTCAGTTTTGGTCATCCCTCCTTATCTCATCATATTTGGCTTGGCATCTATGTTTTAATTACACTCTGTGAAGCACTTAGTGGCATTTTCAATGTTACAGTGGTTATTACCTAATGTTACCATTAAATTTCAGGAACAAATGAAATGCCTTCGTGTTGCTTAGGTGCCATTTTGCCTTTGTGGTTGCATGTCAGGTTCTGCAACATCACAATTGTATGGGTAGGTATGAACATCAATAAATGGCTTCAATATGTGTCATTTGTATTCTGCCAAATTAGTATTAGAACAGAGCAACTGCCAGCACATCAGGAGGTGCAGCACGTTGTATAGATGGATGAAAATTTGTGCTATGCTTTCTCAAAACAGGTGATGCTGTTACTGTCTATTTTTCCCCTCCATGTCTTGGGGGGTGGGAGGGGGGGGGGGAGGAGTTAATTGTCCTGTGTGTGTGTGTACTGGTAGTATATTTGAAATAACTTTTGTTATAAGTGAACTGTTTGCCTTTCCATTTTATGCTCTTCGTTAACCTTACAGAATATGTTAGGAGGGCTAAAAGAGTGCAGTGGGATGCTTGTGTCTCAAATCAATTGAGCCTTTGCTAATTTGCTGAATTCTTCAGGCCTTAATTTTAATTGTCTCCTGTAACATGAAGGATAAATAATACAAATCATAGCTTGTAAAATCAAAATTCCATTTTAAAATTCATTAAATTCCATCGTCCGCTAAAATTATAGTGCTAAATTTTCGGGCTTCACAGAGGTCGGGATCGGAGGTGCTGGGGCCCGAAAATACGGCATTGGCTGGTGCTTGTTTTGTGGCGCTGGCTATATTCATCAAGATGGGATTGCGATCCTGCCACACCCCACATGAAGGGCAATTAAATTGATTGGTGAGCTTTTTAATGGGTGTTGAGAGTTTCATGAGAGCGCACGGATTATACTCACTGTCTGAGGCAGACTAGTTGAAAAGAGATGGATACAGAATGGGGAACCATTCGTGCCCGCCCCACAGAATTAGCATGGAGCCATAAAAGTTGATGGGGCGACATGAGTAGGCAGGTGCGATTGGTGTTGTACAGGTGTCCAGTTGAGCGGGCAGTCAGCACTCGGGCAATGTAAGGGGTCGTCACCCTCCTTGCATACTGGGGGCAGAAGAGCAGGGGGCAAGGCTGTGAAGGACAGTTGACAACCAGCTGACCGCAAGGAACTCAGCAGCTGGCAATGGGGGCACGTCTCTTGTAATTCAGCTGAGTGGCGACGAGGGGCAACACCCATAGAACCATAGAAAAATTACGGCACAGAAGGAGGCCATCCAGCCTGTCGTGTTTGTGCCGGCTGAACAAACTAGCCGCCCAATCTAACACCATCTTCCAACACCTAGTCCATCGCCTTGCAGGTTACAGCACTTCAGGTGCATGCTCAGGCACCTTTTAAACGAATTGAGGGTTTCTGCCTCACCACTGTTCCTGGCAGTGAATTCCAGGCACCCACCGCCCTCTGGGTGAAAAAGGTTTTCATTGTGTCCCCTCTAATCCTTCTACCAATCACCTTAAATCTGTGCCCCCGGTAATTGACCTCTCCGCTATCTTGGCCCCTCCTAATTTTGTACACCTCAATTAAGTCACCCCTCAGCCTCCGCTGTTCTAGGGAAAACAACCAGAGCCTATCCAATCTTTCCTCATAGCTGCAACTTTCAAGCCCTGGCAACATTCTTGTAAATCTCCTCTACGTTCTCCATGTTCTTTCTGTAATGTGGTGACCAGAACTGTATGCAATACTCCAGCTGTGGCCTAAGCAGCGTTTTATGCAGTTCCAGCATTACATTCCTGCTTTTGTATTCTATACCTGGGCCAATTAAGGAAAGCATTCCATATGCCTTCTTCACCATTCTATCTACCTGTTCTGCTACCTTCAAGGACATGCACTCCAAGGTCTCTCACTTCTTCTACCCCTCTCAATATCTTCCCGTTTATTGTGTATTCCCATGCTTTATTTGCCCTTCCCAAATGCATTACCTTACACTTCTCTGTATTGAATTCGATTTGCCACTTTTCCGCCCACTTAGCCAAACCATTGATATCATTCTGGAGTCTACAGCTATCCTCTTCACTGTCAACTGCACAGCCAATTTTTGTGTCATCAGCAAATTTCCCAATCATGCCTCCCACATTTAAGTCCAAATCATTAATATATACCACCAACAGCAAGGTACCCAACACTGAGCCCTGTGGAATGCCACTTTCCATTCGCAAAAACATCCGTTGACTCCTACCCTTTGTTTCCTGTCCCTGAGCCAATTCTGGATCCAACCTGCCTTATTCCCCTGTATACCATGGACTTTCATTTTACCGACCAGTCTGCCATGCGGGACCTTGTCAAATGCCTTACTAAAATCCATGCAGAGGCCTCGGCATGAGGAGGGCAGGGGAGAGGAATGAGGGCTAGGAAGGACACTGAGGCCATATCCCTGCCACCCCCCCAACAAAGGCTCGACTGCCAAAGATGAAGCTACATGGAGATGACAGAAACCCAGTGCTACAGGAGACCGCGACACTCCAGGCAGATGGTCAGACACCTGTGCCCTCGTCGCCGAAGACCTCATACCTTGCTGCACTGGTCGCCATACCCTGCCAGTAATCATTGTAGCCTTGAACTTCTTTGCTTCTGGCTCCTTCCAAGGAGCAGCTGCGGACCTTGGTGGATCTTGCAGTTCGCTGATGTGCTCTTTACGAGAGCTGGACAATCCATTCATCATACATGGAGCCTCACAATCACAGAGGGACATTGGGATTTGCTGCTATCGATGGATTCCCTCAAGTGCAGGCCATTATCGATTGCACCCCCGTGGCCATGAAGTCACCCAGCGACAGGCCAGTAAGATTCATGAACAGGAAAGGCTTCCACTCCCCCAACTTTCAGGTATCCTGCGATCATGGCAATAGATTCTGAGGTGAGAGAATCTGCGCTGGTGGAGGGTGCACATGCAAGGTGTGATGGTGCCTCTTCTGTTTCCAGCTCTTGCTCCTGAATCTCTGCTTGGGAGGGAGAGTGTCTCCATGGGTGGGCCTCTGCATCTGTGGGAGACACATGAAGAGATCATGAGAGCTAGCCTTGGAGAGCAGAAACCTCTGCAGTGTTGAGGCTTCCCAATGCAATTAAGTGTTTGGCATACTGTCAGATGTAGTGAAGTGCAGTGCACCCCCTCATTGAACGCAGTGCCCTCTGAGATCACCATCTGCCCCATGACTGTCCATTTTGCCACGGCCACCTTCCTTCTGATCAGTGATCCCAGTAATCTCCGTTGCTTGGTCCTCCATGGGAGTATGACATGAAAGTAGGGGACACCTCCTATCTGGGCCACCTGCTAATTGTGTGCCTGCTTTTCCTGCAAAGACAAAGGAGAGCCAGATAAGGCAGTGCTGGCCTCTATAGCGAATAGCAGCTGTTCCTGTTCATTAGCAGTCTCAGTGGTGATAGGTCCTCAGCAGTTTGATGGCTTTGAGCCATTGAGGGAATCTTGTAGTGGCCTAGGTGCACACCCCTCCCATGTTGAGGAGCTACATGTGCCCTAAGCGTCCCTAGCTTATGAGTTTGCTGAATGGTGAATACCCAGGGACCATTCTGACGGTTGAAGGTGCCACTCGCCTTGCCAGAGCATTCAGGTCGTTGAACCATTTTCGGCACTGGATCTAGAGTTAGGCTTCTGCTGCTCACAATCCTTGTTATATCCTGTTAGGCCTGCTTTGTTTATGCAGATAGCCTCCTCCTCCCACCCTCCGGGAAGAGTACTCTTTACTCGCTTGCGGCCTCCAACTTTGTGTCTGGGTCAGCACCAGAGAAACTAGAGGCAGCCCTGCCACGGGTTCCAGGTGATTTAACCTGCAGCCACAGAAATGTCTGTTTAAATCAGCCCTCACTTTAGATGTCCTGCCCCAGCGGCCACTAATTGGACAGCGAACCCATCTCCACATCAGTTGAGGGGTTGCCCCTGTGAAGATTGTGCATCATTACCAACTGCCCCCAGGGACATGTTCGCGACCCGGAAATCCTCAAAGGGATGATTTTTAAAAAAAAATACATTCAGCCTGTACACATTGAACACACCAGGGAAAAGAAAATCTTAAATTTAATCCATCTGTAAATCAAAAGCACTATAAAGTTTACAATATTTTTATTTGGTTGCCATGTCGACAAATGGGTGTGATCTGAGAAGGTCAGCAAGCAGTACCTAAGAACGTTCTCTACAGCTATTGATAAGCAAAAAATATCTTTGTTTAGCAATCTTATTATCACAGCCATTCTCCCAAGATACAAATAGAAAGCAACTCCGAGTTGAGGTTGAGGAAAGATAGTTAAATAACAGTATTCTTTTTTTTTAAATCTTGGCTGCATAATTCACAGGAGTGTTGCCTGATATAGCAGCAATTTGTCACATTCTTAAGTCTTCAGGGAATGAAAAAGTAATCGAGTAAAACAAACTTGCTATATAAAGGTAAGCTAAGAGAAGGAGTCAGAGTGGGAGGAGCAGGTGAAGCATAATGCTGGAAAAATAATTGGCTTTAAAAACAGCTGCCACAAAAAAGAACTATTAATAGAATTGTAAATTTTCAGGTTGGAACAAGTTTTGAATTGAGTACTGCAATAGATAGTCTTGGGACCCTTTCTATTTTTAGTTATACATTCGTAACTTACAAGGATGTAGTCAGTAAAATTGAGGTTTTGGAGGTTATACCAAACTCTGAGCCAAAGTAAATAACATGGAATATTGCAGCTACTTTGAGTGATTTAGATCTTTTAGGTAATTGGGCCAGTAGGTTTGTTCCCTGATTCCCATTGACTCCAGTTTTGCTAGGGTTCCTTGATGCCATTCTCGGTCAAATGCTGCTCTGGCGTCGACGGCAATCGCAGATGCAGTTCTATGTTTCTAAGTGTAAAATAGTATGGAACCAAAAGAGGAAGTACTTGCTGAAAGGAACAGTGGTAGCAAATAGTGGTTAGAAAATAAATGTAGTAGTTGTAAACCTATCAGCACACTGTTCAGCTGCAGTCAAAAATGCAAAGAAAATACTGCGTTGCTTTTTATTTGTTTGTGGGATGTGGGTGTCGCTGACTGGGCCAGCATTTATTGACCATCCCTAATTTCCTTTGAGAAGGTGGTGGTGAGCTGCCTTCTTGAACTGCTGCAGTCCTTGGGGTTAGGTACACCAACAGTGCTGTTAAGAAGGGAGTTCCAGGATTTGGAAGGTGCTATGGAAGGAGCCTTGGTGAGTTGCTGCAGTGCATTTTGTAGATGGTACACACTGCTGCCACTGTGTGTCGGTGATGAAGGTGGTGGATTGGGTGCCAATCAAGCTTTATCCTAGATGGTGCAAGCTTCTTGAGTGTTGTTGGAGCTGCACCCTATCAGGCAAGTAAAGACTATTCCATCATACTCCTGTAGATGATGGACAGGCATTGGGGGACAGGAGGTGAGCTATTCGTCGCAGAATTCCTAGCCTCTAGCCTGCTCTTGTTGCCACAGCATTTATGTGGCTGGTCCAGTTTAGTTTCTGGTCAATGGTAACCCCCCCTCCCCCCCAGAATATTGATAGTGAGGGATTCAGCGATGGTAATGTCATTGAATGTCAAGGGGGAGATGGTTAGATTCTCTCTCTTGTTTGAGATGGTCAAACCATCTCAAGTGCCTGGCACTTGTGTGGCTCGAATGTTACTTGCTACTTATCGGCCCAAGCTTGGATGTCGTTCGGGTCTTGCTGCATCTGGACACGGGTAGGTTTAGTATCTGATGAGTTGTGTGTTGTACGACACATCAGGCAATTATCAGCAAACAACCCCACTTCTGACCTTATGATGGAAGGAAGGTCATTGATGAAGCAGCTGACTATGGTTAGGCTTAGGATATTATCCTGAGGAACTCCAGCAGTGATTTCCTGGGACTGAGATAATTGACCTCCAACAACAGTAATCATCATCCTTTGTGCTAGGTATGACTCCAACCAGTGGAGAGTTTGTCCCCTGATTCCCATTGACTCCAGTTTTGCTTGGGTTCCTTGATGCCATTCTCGGTCAAATGCTGCTCTGCCGTCAAGGGCAATCACATTCTCCTCACCTCTAGAGTTCAGCTCTTTTGTCTATGTTTGGACCAAGGCTGTAATAAGCATCAGTAAAACCGTTATTGCTGAGCAAGTGCCGCTTGATAGCACTGTTGACGATATCTTCCATCACTTTACTGATGATCAAGATTAGACTGATAGGGCAATAATTGGCCGGGTTGGATTTGTCCTGCTTTTTGTGCACAGGACATACCTGGGTAATTTTCCCCATTGCTGGGTAGATGCCAGTGTTGTAGCTGTACTGGAACAGCTTGGCTAGGGGCGTAGCTAGTTCTGGAGCACAAGGACTATAGCTGGAATGTTGTCAGGGTCCATAGCCTTTGCAGTATCGCGTACCTTCAGCTGTTTCTTGATATCACATAGAGTGAATCGGATTGGCTGAAGACTGGCATCTGTGATGCAGGGGACCTTAGGAGGAGGCCGAGATGGATCATCCTCTCGGCACTGCTGGCTGAAGATGATGCAAATGCTTCAGCCTTGTTTAGTTTAGTTTAGATTTTAGTTTAGAGATACAGCACTGAAACAGGCCCTTCGGCCCACCGAGCCTGTGCCGACCATCAACCACCCATTTATACTAATGCTACACTAATTCCATATTCCTACCACATCCCCACCTGTCCTTATATTTCCCTACCACCTATCTATACTAGGGGCAATTTATAATGGCCAATTAACCTATCAACCAGCAAGTCTTTGGCATGTGGGAGGAGACCCACGCAGACACAGGGAGAACTTGCAAACTCCACACAGGCAGTACCCAGAATTGAACCCGGGTCGCTGGAGCTGTGAGGCTGCGATGTTAACCATTGTGCCGCACTGATGTACTGGGCTTCCCCATCATTGAGGATGGGGATATTTGTGTATTTGTGGAATCTCCTCCTTCTGTCAGTTGTTTAATTATCCACCACCATTTACGGTTGGATGTGGCAGGACTGCAGAGCTTAGATCTGATCTGTTGGTTGTGGGATCGCTTAGCTCTGTCTATTGCATGCTGCTTCCGCTGTTTGACATGTAAGTAGTCCTGTGTTGTAGCTTCACCAGGCTGACCCCTCATTTTTAGGAATGCTTGCTGGTGCCCCTGGCGTGCCCTCTTCATTGAACCAAGGTAGTTCCCCCGGCTTAATGGTAATGGTAGAGTGGGGGATATGTCGGTCCATGAGATTACAGATTGTGGTTGAATACAATTCTGCTACTGCTGATGGCCCACAGCGCCTCATGGATGCCCAGTTTTGAGTTGCTAGATCTGTTCGAAATCTATCCCATTTAGTACTGTGATGGTACCCTCAGTGTGAAGACCAGACTTCGTCCCCACATGAACTGTGCAGTGGTCAGTCCTACCGATACTGTCAGATGCATCTGCGACAGGTAGATTGTTGAGGACGAGGTCAAGTATGTATTTTCTTGTTGGTTCCCTTTCCACTTGCTGCAGACCCAGTCTAGCTTCTATGTCATTTAGGTCTCAGCCAGCTCAGTCAGTAGTGGTGCGACCGAGTCTCTCTTGGTGATGGACATTGAAGTCCCTCACCCAGAGTACATTCTTTGCCCTTGCTACCCTCAGTGCTTCTTCCAATTGGTGTTTAATATGGAGAAACTGATTCATCAGCCGAGGGGGCCAGTAGGTGGTAATCAGCAGGAGGTTTCCTTGCCCATATTTGACCTCATGCCATGAGACTTCATGGGTTCCGGAGTCAATGTTGAGGACTCCCAGGGCAATTCCCTCCCGACTGTATACCACTGTGCTGCCACCTCTGGTGGGTCTGTCCTGCTTCTGGGACAGGACATACCCAGGGATGGTGATGGTGGTGTCTGGGACATTGTCTGTAAGGTATGATTCCATGAGTATGACTATGTCAGGCTGTTGCTTGACTAGTCTGTGAGACAGCTCTCCCAATTTTGGCACAGGCATATGTTTGTAAGGAGGACTTTGCAGGGTCAGTTACTGATTAGTAATCTTCAATTGTTCAGCCCTTCACATGCAATGGAATGTATCTTTGGTCTTAAAACCCATGTGATTTCTGAAGCATTTTTTCGGAACCGTACAGCCAGCATTAGATAGATTCTCAATCTAAAGAAGCAGGACATGCGCTGTTAAATATTTCCTGCTCAACATTTGTTTCTGAAGGAGAGGAAAGGGGTTTTTGATTACCAATTATTAAGGAATTCCCTAAAAAGTACTGATGTAAGATGTTTATTGCAAAATTGCTTCTGCCGATTGAAAACGTGGTTATACATGTCACAAAAATAATAGCAATTGATGGGTCCATGTGGTGGTAAACATGCTGTCCAGTGTGGAACGGAGCTTTATAGAACTGAGTTCTATCTTTATTGACTGGTGCTGCAATTGGGAAGACCTCCGTACCCTGGGAAGAGGTGTTTGAGGTGGGGGAAGGGTGCAGAAGTCTTACCACTACCAATTACTATCTGGTGACTGCTGATGGAAAAGATGCTTATGTTGAGATGCTCTCTGTCCTCATTCCCTCCAAGGTGAAGAGTGTGTTGATCATGGTTTAGGCTCACACATGGAGAATGACCCCTTGGATCAGATGCCAGAAAGACCCCAGACCATTGGGACTGCAGTTAGGCATGAATCACAGTAGAGCAAAATGTAGAAAGACATAACATGTACACGCAAACTCTGTGACCTTTATTATATGATTTCCATAAATCTCCTAGCATGTTTCTGTGTTGGAATGTGAACAGAATTGACTTAAAGAACAAGGTGTAGCCAAGTTATTTTAATCCCCTCTATATTCTGACCTCCGTGCTTTGGACAAGTTCATTATGAGCAGCTAAGTGGTGACTGAGCGATTTCCATTGTACTCTTGAGTGTGCTTTTGTCATCAATGGTTGCTCTCAGCCAATAGGTTTGGCAAGATTAAGTATTATTTGCACTTGTTTATTATAATCGGCTTTGAAAATTAAAGCAATACTCTTTACTAAGTTGCTCTTTGTAACTTTGGAAAATGTCCATAATGAGTGCAAAAGGACCACTTTTTTGTTTTGTTTTGATGGTTGGTTTTGAATTAGTGCATTAAATTGCTCCTCTGATCACATTTGACTGACTCGATTTTTTTTTTTGTAGCTGTAGGTGTAAAATACTTCAGTCAGGAGGTAACACACAAAATGAAATTGGGAAATGTGACGCAATGTTTGTCACTTGCTCAAAGCATTTGCCATTTAGAAAGAGGTTAGGAAATACTGAAATTACACAGCTAGGCAATTGGCATCAAAAGGGGCAGATGTTTCCGGTATAAACCCTTCATCAGAACAAGTAAGAGGGACAGCTGCCCTTATGAGTCAGATAAAAGTCTGGACCCTGAATTGAAGCATCACAGTGTAGTCATGTGTTGAAAAGGCATTGCCACTTCTCAGGTACAGCTAAATGCTTTTTCTATTGGTCACGTAGGTTGAACCTTTGGCACTGACCAGGTTAAAAAGATTTTGCAAGTCTAACTCTGTGTATTTTGAGGGATTTTTTTTCCCCTTAGGCTTTCCTTCCTATACAAAGTGGTAAGTGCTATTTCCTGTTTTCTGAACACGATCACGTGTGGCTTGTGGCATCTCTCGTTTTATCGACGCTACTCTTGGAACAGAAGATAAAACTACAGGAGAATACTTCATGCTGATTCTCACTTTTATTTTTCTCCTTAAACCATTTAGCTGCTAGTTCAACTCAAATTTGCATTGAGAACAGGCAGTGTGAATCCAGCTGCTATGATTCTACCGTTCAGTGGGACCACAGTATCAGTAACCTGGCTTGCACTATTGGGCAGTTTTTACAAAGTCCCTGAGTTATAATCAAAGCAATCCAGAAAATCATGGTGCAATATTTATCAATTGCAGCATACATTAAGATAATTCTGAGACTATACAGAACAAAGTGTGTCGTATTTAACAGAATATGGCTCAATTCAAGGTATTGTAAATCGTAAAATATCTGCTAAATCTTCCTCCTTTTACCCCCACCCCCGAGAGTCAGAAGCACTAGTTTGTTGGTGACGTCATCTTAATCAATGACACATAAAATACTTTAGGGACTTGTTGCTTCTCCGTGTATTACCCACAATGATTTTTTTTTTAAATTACACGTGCTTTGAGTCAGATATGACTGGTACTTACACTATGCAGTACTAATGGGCAGTAATAGCTTTTTCATAGTATGTAGCCTGAGTGAAAAACGCGAACTCCTAACCTCACTTTAAAAGGTGGGAAAAGAAATTAAATTCTGAAACTCGCCTGCTGGAACGTGAGAACAATGCTCAACTCTGGTGACAACAGCCACCCACCCCCCCAACAGCGCCTCAGCCTTGGTGGCCCATGAGCTAGCCAGACGTTGATATAGTGGCCCTGAGTGAGGTCCGCTTCTCAGAGCAATGCAGCCTGACAGAACCCAACACTGGCTACACCCTCTATTGGTCAGGTAGACGTCAAGGTGAATAATGCCTCTTTGGTGTAGGCTTCATGGTGAAGGAGACTATTGCCACTAAACTTTCAAGCCTGCCAATCAGCCGTTCCGAACGCTCATGTCCCTGCGCCGACGCCGCCAAGACCAGCAGCATGAAACTCTCATCAGCGTTTATGCTCCAACTCTGAAGGCTAACTCAGCTGATGAAGATAAGTTCTACACAGATCTCTGTGGACTCATCCAGAATGCCCCTTCCAAGGACAAAATTGTCATCTTTGGCGATTTCAATGCCACAGTGGGCCGTGACAGCCTGGCATGGAAGGGAGTACTCAAACCATGGAGTTGGAAACTACAATGAAAACAGACGTCTACTCTGTGCAGAAAAACAGTTGTCCATAACCAACACCTCCTTTCAACAAAAAGATCGCTTCAAGACCACATGGATGCATCCCTGCTCTAAAAACTGGCACCTGATCGATTGCGTCTTGGTGCGCCAGTGTGACCTAAAGGACATTCTGCATACTAGAGTCATGCACAGTACTGACTGTCATACAGACCACCGGCTCCTTCACTCAAGCATTTCAAGCCTAAGAACAGGCCGAGAGACAACCCATCAAAGAAATTTCAAGTCAGCAACCTGCAAATCTCAACTTGCAGAGATAGATATCAAGCAACCTTACGGACCAGTCTGGAATACCCTGATCTCATTGCTGATTTCACTCAAGAATAATTCTGGAAACACATCAAAGCTGCAGTATTGGATACTTCCAACGAGGTCATCGGACACAGCACCAAGAAGAATAGGGACTGGTTTAATGAAAATAGCAAGGAAATTCAAGATCTGCTAACAATAAAAAGGTCAGCTTATCGGGCTGATCTGGCCGGCCAGCCAAGAGAAAAATACAGCCTACCGTGAAGCAGCTTTATCATGGGTTTAAAGATCATCAGAAATTAAAGTCAAATGATTTTTTTTTAATTGTTCATGGGATGTGGGCATCATTGGCTAGGCCAGCGTTTATTGCATATCCCTAATTGCCCTTAAACTGAGTGGCCATTTCAGAGGGCATTTAAGAGTCAGCCACATTGCTGTGGGTCTGGTGTCACATGTAGGCCTGACCAGGTGAGGATGTCCGATTTCTTTCCCCAAAGGTCATTAGTGAACCAGATGAGTTTTTACAACAATCGACAATGGTTTCATGGTCAGCATTAGACTAGATTTTTAATTTCAGATTTTTATTAATTGAATTCAAATTTCACCATCTGCTGTGGTGGGATTTGAACCCATGTCCCAGGGCATTATGCTGGGCATCTGGTTACTAGTCCAATGACTGCGACACTACCACTACACCACCACCTCGCCCAAGTGCTGAATTACCAGATTATCAATTTGTAAATGAGAAGCACACCAGGATGTTGGGTGACATGTACCATTGCATCCTTTTCTAGAATTTAGCTGTATGAGAACTACTTGGAGAAAATCCGCACTACAGTACAGCAGCAAACTCTCTGGATGGTGTTGTAGCAGTTATGGCATGTACAGTTCAAGAAAAAGAAGAGAAAGACTTGCTGTTATGTAGCACCTTTCACTATTGCGGGATGTTCCAAAGAACTTTACAGCTTTTGAAGTACTTTTGAGGTGTAGTCACTGTTGTATCATAGGAAACGCAGCTGCCGAACAGCGTTTGTGATGTTAGTTGAGGGATAAATATTAGCCAGGGCACCTGATGGAAGAATTTGTATTTCAGGAGTTGCCACTTTTCCTGTTCAACTTTTGTAGTTACTCAGCTGTCCTAGCCAGTGTTTCTGTTGCGTAGCCTGGAAGGATACAAAGATGAGAAATCATGGTTTTTCGAGAAAAAACTTATTCCTTAAGAGTGCTCCTAAAAAGTTGCTGTTGGGAATGAACCTGATGAAGAAAATGTGGGGCATTAGACAACTTGGCTTTAAAGAGCTGATCTAGTTTTCTACATAGATGACTATAAAGTCAAAGTGAAACTTTGTGAACCTGGATTAATCCCTCCTCCTTTCCACACTACTATTATAATTGATGATTCAGAGATGCAACTATTCTCCCCTGAAAATCTAAATTTGAGTTTATCATTGGTAAAATATTGTACTATTGTCGCTCAAGAAATTTTGAAATCAAGTCCCTGCTGATCAGTGTTGTTTAGGAGTACTTGAGTGTGAATTAAGTGTCTCTTTCAGTCCTGGGTTGTCTGGATATGCCTCAGAAGTAGGTTAGTGAGGTGTAAGGATTAAAATGATCCTTGTCCAAAATGTATATTCCATGCAACAAAAAAAAGTGTCAAATGAATATTGAAGGATTCCTTTTGAGAGATTTTGTGCCTGAAAGTGCAGTTCTCCAGCAGATGAATCGCTGTTTTAAGTTAACACTCTACTTATGTAAATAAGATAATTTTTTTCATGTTGCCATCTCTGATAGACAACATATCCATGACCTGCCAGTAAAGTGCAAGCATAAAGTATCTCTGTGTTCTGATTAAAGTGAATTGCTTGTGTAGGTGTATTTTTTGTTGCTGATGCTGTAGAAACATGAATTGTTTCAGAAAGTGTGATCAATCATAATGAAGTTGGAAGCTGGAAGGAATTCATCACACACTGGTCACACCTGTTGAAAATCCAACTTAACACAACACAGGCTTTAACATAGCACTTCCATTAGAAGTTCTACTTTGAGACAGTGAGATCACCGTAGAACCAATTAGTAACACCTGTGAGTAACATAGCAACACCGATAATGACATTTAGTAACTAGGTAATTATTCTCGGGCACACTGTTTGGAATGTTAGTGGCAATAACCATCTATTTGGATAATTAAGCCTCTCATGTTAAGTATAAGGAGGTGCACTAAATCAGTGTGAAACAGGAAACAAAGTGCCATGTTTTTTCTCATTGTTCAAGTGAGCAACATAACCATACTGGTTTGCTGCAATATAGATCAGTAAATATCTCAGAAATCTAACAAATTCAAGCACTACAATTTCAAGTAATGCACAGTCGTAAAGTCAATACAGGACAGAAGGAGACCACTTGGCCCATCACATCTCTACCGTCTTTCTGTAGATCTAGTCAGGCAGCTCCCTTGCTCTATGCCAGTAGCCCTGCAAGTTTATTTTCCTCAAGTGCCCATCCAGTGTCATTTTTGAAATCATTCTTTGTCTCCATTCCACCACCCTCGTAAACCCTTCCAGTTTATTACCACCCGCTGTATAAAAAAGTTCTTCCTCACATCCCCCCTGCATCTTTTGCCCAAAGCTGTAAATCTGTGTCGCCTAGTCAGCTAATGGGATCAGGTTTTCTTTGTCTACTTATCTAAACCGGTCATAATCTTGTACACCTCTATCAACTCTCCCCTCAATCTCCTTTGCTCCAAGGTGAACAATTCTATCTTCTCCAATCTAACCTTGTAGCTAAAATCCTTAATTCCTGGAACTATTCTGGTAAATCTCCTCTGTACCCTGTTGAGGACCCTCACATCCTTCTTAAAGTATGGTGACCAGAACTGGACACAGTACTCTATTTGTGGCCTAACCAGAGCTTTAGAAAGGTACAGCATAAGTTCCCTGCTTTTGTACTCAGTACGTCTATTTATGAAGCCCAAGATTCCATGTGCTTTGATAACAGGGGTGATGGTGGCGTAGTGGTAATGCCACTGAACTAGTAATCGAGGCCCAGGCTAATGCCATGAAGATATGGGTTCAAATCCCACCATGGCAGCTGGTGAAATTTAAATCCAATGAATTGATAATTCAATTAATGAATACAAATCTTGAATTGAAAGCTAATCTCTGTAATGGCACCATTACAATCATCGATTGTCGAAAAACCCCATCTGGTTCACCAATGTCCTTTCAGAGAACAAAATCTGCCATCCTTATCTGGTCTGGCCTACATATGACTCCAGGCCCTCAGCAATGTGGTTGACTCTAAACTGCCTTCTGTCATGGCCTAGAAAGCCACTCAGTTGCCAAGAGCAATTAAGGACGGGCAATAAAAAAAAAACTACTCTCTCTCAATATGTCCTGCTACCTTCAAGGGCTTGTACCCCAGGTTCCTCTGTCCCTTGCACACTCTTTAGAACTGTGCCGTCAAGTCTATATTTGCCTCTCCTTCTCCCTTCTACCAAAATGCATCATTCTCTGTATTAAATTCCATCTGCCACTTGTCTTCCCATTCTGCTCGCCTATCCACATCCTGTTTTCAGTTAATTGGTGGTATCCTCACTATCTGTTACATCTCCAAGTTTGGTATCATTGGCAAATTTTGAAATTTTACTCGTATTCCAATATAGGGGCGGCACAGTGGCGCAGTGGTTAGCACCGCAGCCTCACAGCTCCAGGGACCCGGGTTCGATTCTGGGTACTGCCTGTGCGGAGTTTGCAAGTTCTCCCTGTGTCTGCGTGGGTTTCCTCCGGGTGCTCCGGTTTCCTCCCACACGCCAAAGACTTGCAGGTTGATAGGTTAATTGGCCATTATAAATTGCCCCTAGTATAGGTAGGTGGTAGGGAAATATATAGGGACAGGTGGGGATGTGGTAGGAATATGGGATTAGTGTAGGATTAGTATAAATGGGTGGTTGATGGTCGGCACAGACTCGGTGGGCCGAAGGGCCTGTTTCAGTGCTGTATCTCTAAAACTAAAAACTAAATCTCACATTTTTTTATATATATATTTTTTTGAAATCAGTGGTCCGAGGTCAGTTTATTTCTCCAATGGTTGAACCGCCTCCACCTTAATTGCTGACCCAACTGTATAGATATGTTGTGTAATCCTGTCAGGGCAGCAAGCCAAACCATGCAGTACATTGTGTAGTTCACAATTGGCTTCAGTCATTTCGATCCTTTATAAAGCTTGTTTTAGAAAGTGGTACTTTGGGTATATGCAGGTTGTCCAGGAGAGGAAGTAGCTACCTGAAGTTCAGAGTTGAATTCCAGACTGATTTTCTCATTTAAAAAAATATATATTTTACTTCCTTTCTGCTAACCATCAAGTATCAAATATATCTTCAATTTTATCACTCCATTGTATTTTTATTTTAATCAGTGTGAACTGTTCAGGTTTTCGTACAGTGTACAATTCCTTATTTAAGCCTCTGATTCCTCCTATTTCAATTCTATAATGACAATGTTACTGTAATCTGCACAGATAAAGAGATTTTAAAAAGATTATATTCTCCAGTCCATAATATGTGCATAAGTGTTTAACCCAATAAATCACCCAATGAATATTCCAAAATATAGTTGGGTCTCTGCATCTTGATTGTTGTTGATGCGTCATGTAGTATTGCACCTAAATGGCTGAAGCTGACTTGCTGTTTAGTGTACTACACAGTTTTGCTTGCTGTATTGACTGAGTTATGCACTGCATGTGTTTATTTGGAATCTCCCTGACTGAGCCACTATCTTCAGTTGTCTGAGAAAACAGGTTGCAAAACAGAGCACCGAACCAAAGGAATGAGTATGTACGTAAAATCCAGGAAGATTGTCTGAACCAATCTGTCACAAGAAGTTCGAAGGATGGCTATTTCACGTTGTAATCTATCTGAATATTTATTATAGTGCGTTACTCAACTTCTTACACTTCATTAATTGAAATTATAATAAGTTTGTTTTATTTTCAGAGTTCTTGAATTGATTACTATAGTAATGAGTCAGAAATCTAAATTATAGTGGAGATGTGAGATTCTTTAACCCCTCACCTGGAATCTTGACTTTGTTAGTTGCAATTCCACATTCTTCATATATCCTCAGGTATCTCTTGCCAAGCAACCATTCTTCATGTGTCAACCTGGACAGTGAACGTTGACAGATTATTCACCCAAGCTGAATCCTGTCCTCAATAATATTTCTTTTCTTTTCTTTGGCCTCCTTGTCTCAAGAGACAATGGGTAAGCGCCTGGAAGTGGTCAGTGGTTTGTGAAGCAGCGCCTGGAATGGCTATAAAGGCCAATTCTTCCACAGGCACTGCAGATAAAATTGGTTGTCGGGGCTGTTACACAGTTGGCTCTCCCCTTGTGCTTCCGTCTTTTTTCCTGCCAACGGCTAAGTCTCTTTGACTCGCCACACTTTAGCCCCGCATTTATGGCTGTCCGCCATCTGTGGAGAGAGAAGCAGAGTTAACATTTCAGGTCAGTGACCTTCTTCAGAACCTGTCCTGTCCTCCCCTGGAGCACATTTCTATCAGAAATCACAAGATAGGGACCAGAGGTGAAAATCTTTGCTGACTTTCCCCCTTCCCCCACCTCCCCTTTCTAACCCAGGCAAGGTGAGATCAGTTATAGCACCATTATCACTCTCCTACCGATATCAGGCAACTCAAGAGTGGGCCATTCCTGGTTTCTGATTAACTACTTGGACATTGGTTTCCTGATCTTTAATGCTATGGTGAGGCAGCAGACTTGAAAATATAAACCATGCTGTAATTGTGTTTAGCATAACATATAAATATCAATATGGAATACTGCAGGATGTAAAAGTCTTGATGGCTTGTGCAGTGAACTCTCATCCATTAGGAACTTGATTAAGAAAGACAAAATTCATTTCCGTTAAGACCCCCATCAACCACCAGAGGAGATTTTTGTCCCTTCATTGTTTTTCCCCCAAAAAATATACTTTATTCATAAAGATCTGTTTTAAAAAAAAAATACATTGCAAAACAGTTCAAAACAGCACCAAGTTGATATTCCAGAAAGTCAAAGGAAATCAGTTTCCTTCAATGCAAGAGTGAGTTGCCTCACAACCCTTCCATTCCATTTTACAAACAATGCATTTTATAGCAAAACCATATTTGAAGTATACAGCCCGAGGGATTTTCCATGGGTCCAGCCCCTTGGTTCACTAGGGCGGGAGGACCTTACACAGTGGTTTTTCCCCATTGAACCTTTGCTGCGGCTGTCCCAAGCTTTAGTGCGTCCCTCAGCACGTAGTCCTGGACTTTGGATTGTGCCAGTCTGCAACATTCTGTCGTGGAAACTCTTTGCAGTGGAAGACCAACAAGTTTCGGGCAGACCAAAGTGTGGCTTTTACCGAATTAACGGTCCTCCAACAGCAGTTGATGTTTATCTCTGTGTGCATCCCTGGGAACAGCTCGTAGAGCTGTAGCTCCTGTGTTAGAGCTGCTCGGGATGAACCTTTACAAAAACCACTGCATCTCTTTCCACACCTGCTTTGCAAAGGCACATTCCAGAAGGAGGTGGGCAACAGTATCTTCCCCACCACAGCCACCTCGAGGGCAGCGTGCGGGGGCGGTGAGATTCCAGGTGTGCAGGAAGGATCTGACTGGGAGGGCCCTTCTCACCATCACCCAAGCTACGTCTTGGTGCTTGTTTGAAAGTTCTGGTAATGAGACATTCTGCCAAATGACTTCGGCATGTCTGCTCAGGGAACCATCTGACAGGATCCACCATCTCCTTTTCCCGTAGAGTCTTGAGGACATTCTGTGCAGACCGCTGACTGATGGATTGGTGGTCAAAGATGTTTTTCTGCAAACATTTCCACGAAGGTGTGGTATGGCACAGTCCAGCTGGATGGAGCGTTCCGTGGCAATGTGACCAGACCCACCCTTCACAACACCGGGGACAGAACCTCCGCACGTAGTGACACTTACTGTTTGTGTACTGGGTCTCTACGCACAGCTTGATGCACCCACACATGAAGGTGGTCATCAGGATGAGGGCAACGTTGGGTACGTTTTTCTGTCTTTATCCAGAAGTTTGAACATCGTGTCCTTCCAGACCCATTCCATTTTGCATCTCCAGATAAAGCTGAAAATGGCTCGGGTGACCGCCACGGCACAGGAGTGGGGTATGGGCCAGACCTGAGACACGTACAGCAACAACGTGAGCGCCACGCACCTGATGACCAGGTTCTTAAAAGCATTGGAGGAGAACACTGCTCCTACATGCTCAGTTTATGGTGTACCATAGCGACACGCTCCTTCCAGGTTTTGGCACACGCCCCAGCGCCTCCGAACTATATCCCCAGCACCTTCAGGTAGTCTGACCTGACGGTGAAGGGGACAAAGGATCAGTCGGCCCAGTTCCCAAAGAACATGGCCTCACTCTTGCCACGATTTACTTTGGCTCCCGAGGCCAGTTCGAACTGGTCGCAGATGCACGTCAGTCTGCAAACGGACAGCAGATCCGAGCAGAAGACTGTGGCGATGTCCATGTGCAGGGAGGCTTTGACCTGAGTGCCTCTGCTGCCTGAGATTGTCACCCCTCTTATGCCCGCATCCTTTCTAATGGACTTGGCAAAAGGGTCGATATAGCAAACAAACAAGACTGGAGAGAGGACAGCCTTGTCTGACTCCAGATTTGATCGGGAAACTTTCTGATTCCCACCCATTGATTGAGACTGCGCTACTGATGTTTGTTTAGAGCAGTTGGATCCAATTGCAGATTCCCTCCCCAAACCCCATTTTGAAGAGCACGTCCATCATGTATGTGTGTGATATCCTGTCAAAAGCCGCCTACTGGTCCAAGCTGATGAGGCAGGTGTCCACCCCTGCCCCATATATGGTCTCGTGCTACTCTGGGCTACGATCGCCTATCAGTGATCTTCCTGCTGAGTACAATACGGGTCTGGTCAGGGTGAATCAACAACTCCAGAGCAAACTTGACCAGACTGGCGATGACTTTGGACAGAATTTTGTAGTCTACATTAAGCAGTGAGATGGGCCGCCAATTTCTGATTTCCGCCCTCTCCCCCTTCCGCTTGTAGATGAGGGTGATGGTCCCTTTTCTCATGGATTCTGACATGATGCCGGCCAGAAGCATACTCTCGTACACTTCCAGCAGGTCCAGGCCGATCCACAGAGCCAAATACAACTCAACTGGTAAGCCATCACTTCCGGGAGTTTTGCTCGTCTCGAAGGAGCTGACGGCCCTTGTCAGCTCGTCCAGAGTTAGCAGTTTGTCCAGACTCTCCCGCATGCTGTCATCTAAGACCTCCGTGATAGATGGCAGGAAGGACTGGGAGACTGTGCTGTCCATGAGCTTCACGTTGTACAGTCCCAGCATAAAAGGATTTGCTGATCCTTAGTATGTCAGACTGAGAAGACGTTGCCGAACCATCATCTTCCTTCTGATCACAGAGCTCTCCCTGTGTATCTTTTGGAAGAAGAAACGTGAGCACATCTCATCCTGTTCAACAGAGTGGACTCTGGATCGGAAGATGATCTTGGAGGCCTCCGTGGCAAAGAGCGAGGCCTGCTGGCTCTTCACCCCTTGTAGATCCCCCTTGACCGCGACGCTTATCGATTGCAGCCGGAGTAGAGTTTGCATTCTTTTCTGGAGTCGGGACATTTGCCTCTCTCTCTCTCTCGCCCACTGAACATATTTGAAGCTAAAGAAGCTCCTGATGTTCGCCTTGATCACTTCCCACCAGTGTCCCAGAGACTCCGAAGGGTTTCACAGTCCTCCAACCTTTGTAATCCCTTTTGAGTTCTTCAATGTTCTCTGGGCTCAGCAGTGTAACATTCAGCTTCCATGTCCCCCTGCCAAACCGCTGGTCGTCCTGTAGGTGACAGTCAGCCAGTAAGAGGCATTGATCAGAGAAAACATAGAAAATAGGAGCAGGGGTAAGCCATTCAGCCCTTCGAGCCTGGTCCGCCATTCATTACGATCATGGTTGATCATCTAACTCAGTTCCCGCTTTCCCCCCCATATCCTTTGATCCCTTTCGCCCCAAGAGCTATATCTGAGTCCTTCTTGAAAACATACAATGTTTTGGCCTCAACTGCTTTCTGTGGTAGCGAATTCCACAGGCTCACCACACTCTGGGTGAAGAAATTTCTCCTCATCTCAGTCCTGTATCCTTAGACTATGACCCCTGGTTCTGGACTCCCCACCATCGGGAACATCCTTCCTGCATCTATCCTGTCAAGTCCTGTTAGAATTTTATAAGTTTCTATGAGATCCCCCCTCACTCTCCTGAACTCCAGCGAATATAATCCTAACCGACTCAATCTCTCCTCATACGTCTGTCCCGCCATCCCAGGAATCAGTCCGGTAAACCTTCGCTGCACTCCCTCTATAGCAAGAACATCCTTCCTCAGATAAGGAGACCAAAACTGCACACAATATTCCAGGTGTGGCCTCACCAAGGCCCTGTATAATTGCAGCAAGACATCCCTGCTCCTGTAGTCGAATCCTCTCGCTATGAAGGCCAACATACCATTTGCCTTTTTTACTGCCTGTTGCACCTGCATGTTTACCTTCAGTGATTGGTGTACGAGAACACCCAGGTCTCATTGCATATTCCCCTCTCTCAGTTTATAGCTGTTCAGATAATCTGTCTTCCTGTTTTTGCTATCAAAGTGGATAACCTCACATTTATCCACATTATTCTGCATCTGCCATGCATTTGCCCACGCACTCAACTTGTCAATCACTCTGAAGCCTCTCTGCATCCTCCTCACAACTCACCCTCCCACCCAGTTTTGTGTCATCTGCAAATTTGGAAATATTACATTTAGTTCCCTCATCTAAATCATTAATATATATTGTGATAGCTGGGGTCCTAGCACCGATCTCTGCGGTACCCCACTAGTCACTGCATGCCATTCGGAAAAAGTCCCATTTATTCCTACTCTTTGTTTCCTGTCTGCCAACCAATTTTCTATCCATCGCAATACACTACCCCCAATCCCATGCGCTTTAATTTTACATGCTAACCTCTTCTGTGGGATTTTGTCGAAAGCCTTCTGAAAGTCCAAATAAACCACATCCGCTGGCTCCCCTTCATCAACTCTACTAGTTACATCCTCGAAGAATTCTAGCAGATTTGTCAAGCATGATTTCCCTTTTGTAAATCCATGCTGACTCTGTCCAATTCTACCATAGTTTTCCAAGTACTCTGCTAGAAAATCTTTGATAATGGACTGTAGACTTTTCCCCACTACCGATGTCAGGCTGACTGGTCTATAATTCCCTGTTTTCTCTCTACCTCCCTTTTTAAATAGTGGGGTTACATTAGCTACCCTCCAATCTGTAGGAACTGTTCCCGAGTCTATAGAATCTTGGAAGATGACCACCAATGTATCCACTATTTCTAGGGTCACTTCCTTAAGTACTCTGGGATGTAGATTATCAGGCCCTGGGGATTTTTCAGCCTTCAATCCCATCAATTTCCCCAACACCATTTCTCTACTAATACTGATTTCTTTCAGTTCCTCTCTCTCACTGAACCTTGCGTTTCCCAACATTTCTGGTATGATATTTATGTCCTCCTTTGTGAAGACAGAATCAAAGTCTGCATTTAGTTGGTCAGCCATTTCTTTATTCCGCATAATAAATTCCCCTGTTTCTGACTGGAAGGGACCTACATGTCTCTTCACATACCTATAGAAACTTTTACTGTCAGTTTTTATGTTCCCCACAAGCTTACTCTCGTACTCTAGTTTCCCCTTCTTAATCAATCCCTTGGTCCTCCTTTGCTGAGTTCTGAACTGTTCCCAATCCTCAGGTCTGTTTTTTTCTGGTGAATTTGTATGCCTTTTCCTTTGATCTAATGCTATCTCTAATTTCCCTTGTAAGCCATGGTTTGGCTACCTTTCCCGTTTTACTTTTGCGCCAGACAGGAATAAACAATTGTTGCAGTTCATCCATGCGCTCTTTGAATGTTTGCCATTACCGATCCGCTGTCATCCCTTTCAGTAACGTTTCCCAATCCATCATACCAACTCACGCCTCATACCTTCATAGTTTCCTTTATGAAGATTCAGGACCCTAGTCTCAGAATCAACTATGTCACTCTCCATCTTGACGAATTCTATCATATTGTGGTCACTCATCCCCAACTAGATTGTCAATTATTCCCCTCTCATTACACAATACTCAGTCTAGGATGACCTGTTCTCTAGTTATCTCTTCAACATATTGGTCCAGGGCGGCACAGTGGCGCAGTGGTTACCACCGCAGCCTTACAGCTCCAGCGACCCGGGTTCAATTCTGGGTACTGCCTGTGTGGAGTTTGCAAGTTCTCCCTGTGTCTGCGTGGGTTTTCTCCGGGTGCTCCGGTTTCCTCCCACAAGCCAAAAGACTTGCAGGTTGGTAGGTAAATTGGCCATTATAAATTGCCCCTAGTATAGGTAGGTGGTAGGGAAATGTAGGGACAGGTGGGGATGTGGTAGGAATATGGGATTAGTGTAGGATTAGTATAAATGGGTGGTTGATGGTCAGCACAGACTCGGTGGGCCGAAGGGCCTGTTTCAGTGCTGTATCTCTAAACTAAACTAAAAAACCATCCCATGAATTCCTCCTCTACTTGACTTCGGTGGATCTGGCCGTGACAGTACTGGACACAAACAGGAAGCCAATCCTGGAACGGGCAGACCCGTCCGATCTTGACCAGGTGTATCTACACTGCGCTCCGTCTGCAGGTTTGCTGAAGACGTCGTGCAGCTTGGCATCTTTTACTGTTTCAATTAGGAATCTGAACGTAGCGTCCAGTTTGCTGTCGTCACTGTCGGATCGTCCAGCTGCATCAATGTTGCAGTTGAAGTCACCGCATGGAATGACCAGCCTCGATGTCGCCAGCAGCAGCGGCGGGAGTTGATGGAAGACAGTCAGCCGTTCACTGCATTGAATCGGGCCATACACGTTGATCAACCAGAGTGGAGCATTGTTGTACATTACCTCTGCTACAAGGAGGTGATTGCCCACCACCTCCTTAACTTTGGAGATGGTGAAGTTGCCTCCTCGTAGCAGAATACCCAGGCGGAGGAAGGGAATTATTTCCCCCTGACCAGAAGGGCAGTGGATGTTATCTATATGGACTTTAGTAAAGCCTTTGACAAGGTCCCACATGGCAGACTGGTACAAAAAGTGAAGTCACACGGGATCAGAGGTGAGCTGGCAAGATGGATACAGAGCTGGCTCGGTCATAGAAGACAGAGGGTATCAGTGGATGGGTGTTTTTCTGAATGGAGGGATGTGACTAGTGGTGTTCCGCAGGGATCAGTGCTGGGACCTTTGCTGTTTGTAGTATATATAAATGATTTGGAGGAAAATGTAGCTGGTCTGATTAGTAAGTTTGCGGACGACACAAAGGTTGGTGGAGTTGCGGATAATGATGAGGATTGTCAGAGGATACAGCAGGATATAGATCGGTTGGAGACTTGGGCGGAGAAATGGAGATTAATCCGGACGAATGTGAGGTAATGCATTTTGGAAGGTCTAATGCAGGTGGGAGGTATACAGTAAATGGCAGAACCCTTAGGAGTATTGACAGGCAGAGAGATCTGGGCGTACAGGTCCACAGGTCACTGAAAGTGGCAACGCAGGTGGATAAGGTAGTCAAGAAGGCATACGGCATGCTTGCCTTCATCGGTCGGGGCATAGAGTGTAAAAATTGGCAAGTCATGTTGCAGCTGTACAGAACCTTAGTTAGGCCACACTTAGAATATTGCATGCAATTCTGGTCACCACACTGCTAGAAGGACGTGGAGGCTTTGGAGAGGGTACAGAGGAGGTTTACCAGGATGTTGCCTGGTCTGGAGGGCATTAGCTATGAGGAGAGGTTGGAAAAACTCTGATTGTTTTCACTGGAACGACGGAGGTGGAGGGGCGACATGATAGAGGTTTACAAAGTTATGAGTGGCATGGGTAGACTGGATAGTCAGAAGCTTTTTCCCAGGGTGGAAGTGTCAGTTACTAGGGGACATAGGTTTAAGATGCGAGGGGCAAAGTTTAGAGGGGATGTGCGAGGCAAGTTTTTTTTTTTTACACAGAGGGTGGTGAGTTCCTGGAACTTGCTGCCAGGGGAGGTGGTGGAAGCAGATACGATAGCGACGTTTAAGAGACATCTTGACAACTATATGAATAGGAAGGGAATAGAGGGATATGGGCCCCGGAAGTGCAGAAGGTGTTAGTTTAGGCAGGCATCAAGATCGGCGCAGGCTTGGAGGGCCGAATGGCCTGTTCCTGTGCTGTACTGTTCTTTGTTCTTTGATGGTCCGTGGGACCGCCATTAAGACCGTTGCCTGTAGGTGCTGAGGTGCGAAATTCCACACTCCTGCAGAAACAGCAGGTTGGCTTTGACCTTGGCGAGGGTAGTCCAAGGTCGAAACACATCATGTAGAGGATTTAACACAATGCATGTTAATCAAAGCAATCTTTATACCCATTTTAAAGTTGGGTGTTGCTTCCCATGCCAGGTGTCCTTGCTACTCCCAGTCCTTGGGTATGTTCCTGCATAGCCATAGTGTACACAAGCTGTTTCACATTCATTGGGCTCGAAACCCCTCCTGGTTACTTATGGGAGGTTTGTTCCGGGTGGGGCGGGGGTCTTGTAGGCATCTAGGCTTCGGCTGTGCTCTGCTGTTGGTGTCTTTCCCCTTTGTTTCTCCTCTAAGACGTCACTGCTCCCGGCTTCCCGGAGCTGGAGTGCGCCAGGCGCTTCATTGCTCTCGTTGTCCCGGAGCTGGGGTGTGCTGGGCATCTCACTGGGTTCGGCACTTTGGGTTTGCGGTGCGCTGGGTCCTTCACAGCTTCCAGTGCCCCGGAGCTGATGGGGCTTTATTGTCCAGCTCCTTTTGTGTTCTGCTGCTTCTTTTGCAGGTGCTGTCGTTCCAGCCCTTCCTCGTCCAATGAGGAGGAGCTGCCGTTTCTGTTTCAGATGGTAGCCTCCTTTTGCCACTGGTTTGGGTGGTGGCCGATTCCTTTTTTGGAGGTTTCTTCTTTGTGGTTTTCCTTTGTACTACTTGCCACTGACCAGTTTCTCCATCTGCTGTCGTTTCCTCCATTGATTCTGTCTGTAGAGGAGGGGTTTCCAGGCACGGGGTAGCTGTTAGGTTACTGGTTGCAGCTACCTCCCCTTTCTCCTCCTCCTCAGGTAGACTTTCCTCACTCCGGAGAGGGTTGCTTGTCTCCTTCCCAGCACCAGACGCGTTCACCGTTCCTTCTCCCAACTTTTCCTTGGACCTTGCTGCCTGAGTATAATCGGGGCAGGTTTTGTAGAGGTGGCCTGCCCCACCACACAGGTTGCAGCACTTACTCTGCTTACAGTCCTTGGTCTGATGGCCTTCCTTCTTGCCGACGACTGTGCTGCAGTTGGCTGCCACGTGACTAGATTTGCCACAGGTGCAACAAACTCTGGGCTGCGCCGCATGGACCAAGAAGACTCGACTTCCCCCGATAGTGAAGCTGGAGTGAGGATGGATGATGGCTTCGTTGGCATCGACCTTCAAGGTCACCTTGACCTGCTGCTTGCTGGTCCAAATCCCAAATGGATCCTCAACATGAGTACTGCTGCTGGCCGCCTCGACGTACCTGGCGAGGAAGGTGAGTACATCCACGACAGGAACGTGGAGGTTGTAGAAGTGGATTGTCACCACCCGGTCACGTTGTGACGGCAGCGTGAAGAGTGGCTCCACTGTGAGGATCGACAGCAGTGCCTGGTTTCCCTTTTCCTTGAACACCTTCAGGAGCTTGATGCATCCCACCATATTCTTGAACGTCACATCTTAATATCCACTTCTGGGGAAGGCCTGCAGGCAGAAGATGTCTGCAGCTTGGAACCCACAGCAATCAATAAAGATTTTCTTCATCATGAAGGTTCAATCCACAGGTGCACCTCCTTCATTATCCTTCACCACCACCCGAACGGTGTTATGCACTCCCTGTCCTGAAGCTGTAGAATTGGTTACAGCCATTTTACTCAAAACCTACCTAGAACAGGATCAAAAGCCACTGATCATGGTTTCACCCCTGCCAGGTGCAAGCAGTCTCCCAAAGGTGAGAAAATAGTTTTCAAATGACTCCAGTCCTCACAGTCACTATTTAAACCTTCTCTTCGCAGTGGTCTGTGAAAATCCACTCTGCCTTTACTATGTGATTGGTGGAAGGTTCTCATTGGGAATTGTAACCAAAATGGTTTCATTAGTTGCAAACTTGTTTTGCATCTGATCCTCTACTTTCAATCTCAAACAGCGTAAAATAGCTAAACAAGAAAAAGGGTCTAATTTACTTAAAGGTTACCTCAGCAGTCACTATTCCACATAGGAAACTCTCTAACCCAGTTCATAGGTGCTCTAGCCCCCTCACTGGTGCGTAGCTGGACTGTATCACATCGAAGTCCCTATCTTTTCACAAAGATACTCTATCCTTGTACAGCCTTCTCAGTCATAGTTGTACTTTTCTCCCTGTTTGCCCTCTCTGCTCCCTCTCCAACTCAGTACAAGCTGGCATTGTCCTCTTCCCCAATCAAGTTATTTATTTTCTTGTTTTGTTTAAGCTGGACTGTTTCTCTCATTTCCATCCCCCACATTTCAACTTGGCTTTTCTCCTCAATCCCCCTCTCCATTCACTTCTCTGTTCAATCTGCTACCCTCTCCCGTTCTCCGCCCACCCAGTTCATACTGGATTTTTTTTTCTGTCCTCTGTTAATGCTACCATTTCTCTTCCTCACCTGACCCAAACCTCAGCGCCATTATATGGCTTTATTTGGTTTCTTAAAGTCTTCAGTTTATATTTTTAAAAAATCAAAACAAACTTTGTTTAAAAAATATATAATTACAGATCTGTAGAGACTAGTTGTATTTTTTATTCTCAGAAACCATACATCAGAACTAATGTAGTTTAGAGCAAGGCATCTTTGCAGCATGTCCTCTAAATGTCATGTCTGTCTCTGTATTCCTTTTCTAAGTAAGCTCTTTGCTTGGGCCAAAATTAGTATCTAAACAGACTGATGGATGAATTTGGAGCTCACTGGGGCTCCGTGGGGACGGGGGACGGGTGGTAAATGGTGGTGGGTGGAGTCTGGAGGCTGGTTCAGTGAAGAAATGTGGTATGTGTGATGGTACTGACATACAAACCCAAGAGGATTTTGTGATTAATCCAAGAGTTTAAACTGTTAACCAGCCTGGACGATGTAGCTGGCGTTAAGAAGAGGATGTTACAATCATCATTAACCTGGAAGTTTCGAGCCCAGATTCCAGCTAGCAACTCCTGCTTTTGGATGTGTATGCAGCATCCATTTATAAAGATGAGATCAGGATGAGTTGTGACAGTCCTCTAATAAATTGCCCTGTATCTGGGCTTGTACACAAAAAATTACTTGGGTGACGTACCAGAGGGCTGATGTCATTGGGATCCTTCTCCAACATGAGATGTGGCCTTCCAGTTGGGGAGGGTAACTTTAGTAAATCGGAGCTTAAATTGAGGAGCAATGGGGAATTGAGGGGGCTTCTTAGTAAATTCTTACTATTAGCTGTAAGATTACGTTTCTCTAACATTCCTACAATGAATAATGTGATAACTAAAATTGATGAGGGCAGCATGTAATTGCAGTTGGAGCAAACTAAAATATGTTCTGACCCGATCTCTTGTGTCCAGCCTGTCCATGGTCACTACTGCCAATGGTGCTTCAATCCACAGAATTGCTGTTGCCATCCCCAAGGGAGCCACTATCCTCTCTAATAAATACAATAGCTATCAAAAATCATCCAGCAGCAACTACGCACCCAGCAACAATGATGCATGACCTATTTATATTTCTAAACAGTATTAACCTGAAAATCTATCACAGAGCCATAAGCTGTCCAAACTCTCTCCGTAATGGGACATCACCCGATTGCAGTCAACTCTTATGGTGAAAATTTAATCTTGGCTTTAGAGCCGCAATATCTATTTTACACTTGGCTTTGTGTGCTGCTAAAACAGCGGAAATTCATGATAGGTGCATCCTTATGAATCATTGTTACAAAGGTGCCTTAAACAGTGAAGCTTACTTCCATTTAATGCATCATATTTCCATTGAGTCATAATTATAATTTTGGTTCTTGATCCTTCCCATCCCCATTCTTCCCATTACAAATTAATTATTTAAAATCTTTTGCCTCACCAAGACTGACTAACATCCCAGAGTTAGTTGCCCATGTTATTTCTTTGACTCCCATAACTTCCAATCTTTGATTACTGGGAAGAGTTTTAGTGCCTGTGTCTTAAAGTTTTAGTACATATGTCAGTGCATGATTACTGAAACGTAAGTATAGTACCTTCTGTAAGAATTGAGGGAAGCAATTACATTATTGTACAGAGAACATTGTGCTTTTATAAATATTTTTATAAACATGGGATACTAAGCTTGCACTTAATTATAATATAAATGTTTCCGTTACTGACTAAGTATAGTATGTTTTTAAACCCAATTTTGCATAATATTGCATAATATTTCGGGGCCTATAATGAAGCTAAAAGAAGTTTTCAGGTTGAGACAGATTCTCCAGTGATTTCTAAAGCCTGGTGATTGTGCAACTGTAGTTGAATTGATTTATAGTGAGTTGCCTTTTTGAAGCTCTATTTTATGCAAAGAAAATCTGTTTATTAATGTCATGTAATTTAAACCCCCAAGATGGGTGAGATTGTGTCAGGTGGGATGTTAAAATAAAATCTCAAACTCAAACCCAAGTTGCCTCAAACCGCCCCAATTTTATTATAATGAAGCTGCACGCCTCAGATTTTATCTCTCTTCCAGCTTCAGTGCTGGCCACCTGTGTTTCCCAGGCCTAGGGAAACCTGGTCGCTAAAAGGAGGTGAGGACCTCTGTGTGGAAGAGATGTTTTTCCAGCACTGTTTGTGGGTGCAGCTGAATTTCTTCCCCTGAAGCTAACTTGTACCCCTCCCCATCACGATCTATGCAAACTGTCCTGCTTGGGGCTGTGGCCTCTTCTGCAGTGTTTCCAACCCAACAGGGAGCCAAGCCTGTCTATCAGCCTGGTTTCCAGGCAAGGGAATTTGTTTCAAAAACAAAACATGCATGTTGTGGAGTTGAAACTCCACGACTTTCAGCATAATGTGGGCTGTTGGATTTCCCAACTGGAACAACTCCTCCCTGCTTGGAAATTCCCAACCCCAGTAAATATCAGGGCCTGTGTCTAATTAAGCAAGCAAACAGTTTTCACCATCTGAATCTTTGATTATTTAATGTGTAGCCATCTTCTATACATCCTTTGGAGTTATTTTTGTCTTCCTGATGCATGTTTATATTTAACAGAGTTCACTTGTGCAGTCAAACCAATCAGTGCAGCTTAGTTTTCACTGAAGTATTGTGCTGCAGATGACCAAAAGCTTGGTCAAGTAGCTTTTAAGGAATGTCTTAAAGGAGGAAAACAAGCTGGAGAGGTGTAGGGAGGGAATTTGAGCTTAGGACCTAGGCAACTGAAGGCACAACCACCAATGGTGGAGCAATTAAAATCAGGGATACTCAAGAGGCCAGAATTAGAGGAGCACAGATATCTTGGAGTGTTGTAGGGCTGGAGGGGATTACAGAGATAGGGAGGGGTGAGGCCATGGAGGGATTTGAAAAGAAGGAGGAGAATTTTATAATCAAGATGTTGCTTGACTGGAAGCCAGCGTAGGTCAGTGAGCTCAGGGTTGATAGGTGAATGTGACTTGGTGCGAGTTTAAGGCACAGGCAGCAGAGTTTTGGATGACCAAGAGTTTACGGAGGGTAGAATGTGGGAGACCAGCCAGGTGTATGTTGGAATAGTCAAGTCTAGAGGTAACATAGGCGTGAATGAGGGTTTCAGGAGCAGATGAACTGAGATGGGAGCGAAGTCAGGTGATGTTACTGAGGCGGAAATTCGCGCTCATTGTGATCGGAAGGTCATCTGAGAGTCAACTATGATACCAAGATTGCAAACAGACTGGCTTAATCTCAGACTGTTGCCAGGGAGAGGAATGGAGTCAGAAGCTAAGGGAGTTGGAGTGGGGACTGAAAACAATGGCTTCAGTCGTCCCAATATTTAATTGGAGGAAATTTCTGCTCATCCTGTAGCGGATGTCAGATAAGCAGTTTGATAACACAGCACAATATCTTCATTAGAAGGAAGCTTTACAAGGTGAGGGGGCAAGGCTTTCAATTCTCACTCTTTCACTTTAGGAAGAGAAAAGAACATCTTTCCCACTAGTCCAAACTGTACCTCATAATTACTCGGGGATCTGGCATTTCACATCAGTAATGCAGGACAAGCCACCTTAACTGTTATTGTGATTAGTTCATTCTTCCAGCTATTCTAGATTTGTATTCTGAAGTTTAATTGAGTTTAATTTTCATATAAGAGCAAGTATTGAGAAGTTTCGTGTGATAAATTATAGCTAAGGATGAGCTAACCATATGATTTCCTAATGTTGGCTTAACGCATCAATGAGGGTAGAAATCCAAAGCATGGTACATTTTATACAAAGGGAAAAGTAATGGGTCATTTATTGCTTTTGTGCACTTTGCTTCTTTGTGATTGGTTCAAGAATAGCATCCAACCCTTTCAGCTGAGGAAATGATGTGAGCGTGTAGTTTTAGTGCTAATCAGGGAACATTACAGCTTCAGGCCATAGCTGATGGAGTTGGAAGTATGGATCCTCTAAACTCCTTCCTCAAACTAGAGACAATGCATACTTCAAAACAGTTCAGTATCAATTATAATTATTATTAGATCATTACATTCCCCACTGATTTAAAAAGGTACACAGGACAGAGTCTCAGTGGAAAGTGCTCGAAGTGTTAGATTTCATTATTTCTGAGTGTGTAGCTGTTAGAAGTAGCCTCATCAGAAATAAGATGCCATCATACTTGCAAATTGTCTTGAAATTATCATTTGTAAATTCATGTCCTCAGGATGTTCCAAGAAACTTTTGAACTGTAGTCACTGTTGTTATGCAGGCAGATGCAACAGCCAGTTTGTGCTTACTAGCATTCCACAAATAGCAAATTAAATGAATGACTACTTAATCTGTGTTTCTGGTGGTGGTGCTTGAGGGAGGAATGTTTGCCAAGGCACCAGACTAGACTTGTATTCTCTCGAATGCCCCAAGGAGTCAGAGCAAAATCTGCATCTTCAGGGGAGGATGATTGAGTAAAACTTATTTTTTAGTGGAACAGTTTATACCACAGCAGATAGACGTATGGCCTGAAATTAATGATATACAAAATAAGGGGCCAGGTGTATTCTAGGAAGCAATTAACTTTGATGGAAATCACACGTGGGACCCATCTAACTGTGCAGCATGATGCTCTTTCATGGTAGATAGACTAAAAGCTGCCCATCTCTTTCTGAGCATTGTTTGGTCCCAGAGAAGCTATGTACGCACCATTTAATATTGCAGTATGTGGGTTACTGAACAAATCATATACTGATGAGTAATTGTCAGTGTATAAAAATGAATAGGAATTGCACTAGTACAGTAAATATCTAAAATATTTCACGAGTTTTCATTCGCTATTGAATTACCAGGATCGCCATTTTTGCAGGGAACAGATGGCTTGCATTTCCTGAATACATTGCAAGACTGGCAGGAGATCTGTTGTACATAAATAAAAATAGAGATTTATCTTCTCCTTGCACCAAACTGTGCTACTAAAAGCAGCTGCGCATAGGACTTTTGATCAATTTTATATGAACTATCTCTCAGTAATTCTCTAGATTCAACAGATTAAATATGAAAGCAAATGGATGTGGGTCTCTAAAAGAGCAACTTACTTAGTATTTTTCTTTAAACAATGAAAATGGCATGGAAAATCTTGGCCTAGGCACTGTGCAACATTGCTCTGAGTGCTTAATCTACTTAATTTAGGATTGGGATCATGCCATCAGTATTTGTTTTAACTCAACTATTGCAAAGAATTTGATGGTCAAATGTGACTGGCATCTTTTGGTTTTATTTTTGGCTTGGAGGAATTTCCGGAATAGATGATATGCGTGAGCTAAATTAACATCAGTAGAGATAGAGTTTAAACAAAAAGGGTGCTTCAGCAATCAAATTGTGCACAATAATTGAGATGCCCTGGTAATTCTTCCTAGTCCGTATTCCGAATGAAACAATCAATATGTAATGTTTAATTAAAAAAAAATTGCGTGCTACAGTTTTGTCTGTCTAATGTAATATACTCCAACTGCGTTGTCACGTAACCAGGTATTATTTCTGTCTTGTATTAGATTTGGCTGCGTTGTTGACCACACAACCACTAGGTGTTGCAGTACTAGCACATGCGCAAATGCAGCCTCATCCACTGAAACGTCACTGTCTGCGACGTCTTAGGCAGCTGCCAGTAATAAAGATGTCGCTGTTCAATTTATCACAAAAAACAAATTCAACCCGACAGTCCCCTCAGTGGTTGCCATCGCCGCCACCATCCCACCTCCAACAATTCCCCTTTCCCTCCTGTCATCGCGCTTCTCTTCGCTGCTCCCTCCTCCACCGGTCTTCCCGCTGCTTGCTCCCCACCTCTGGCCGCCTGCTCCCTCCCACTCTGACCGTTTGCATGCCTGCTCCCCCACCCCCACCCCAAGCCAGGTCGCATCTCTTCCCTCCTCTCGGCCACTCACTTGCACGTCGCCCTGTCACCCCTAGCAGCCTGCTTTGCTGCTTCCGGCGGCACAGCGGGGAACGATCAGCCAAGGGTGGGGGGGTGGTGGGGAGAGCAGCGGCAAGGCCTGAAGTGGCCAGTGGGGGGAGGAGGAAAGCGTCGCAGCCTGGAGCGAGGTCAAAGGGCGGGAGGAGCAAGTGGCTGAGCGAAGGCAGCGGCGTGGTGGGGGTCGAGCGGGGTGAAGTGGCGATTGAAGCAAGGATGGTGGGATGGAGCAGGGTACTGATCGGGTGAATAGAGATGGCTATTGAGGCTTAGGACGTCATGGTGTGGTGATTAAAGCGCACATTCATACTGGCAAGCTGGCAAATGTTCACACGCGCTGATGACATCTGTGATCGCTGTGCACATGCTCTGCGTTGTCAGGAGTCACTTTGATTAGATTTGCACTCTGCATACAGAGAATGTGATAGAGGTCACGGGTTTGGAAGGTACTATCGAAGGAACCTTGGTGTTGCTCCAGTGCATCTTGTAGATGGTATACACTGTTGCCACTGTGCATCGGTGGTGGAGGGAGTGAATGTTTGTGGATGGGTTGCTTTGTCCTGGATGGTGTCGAGCTTCTTGAATGTTGTTGGAGCTGCACCCATCCAGGCAAGTGGAGAGTATTCCATCACACTCCTGACTTGTGCCTTGTAGATGGTGGACAGGCATTGGGGAGACAGGAGGTGAGTTACCCACTGCAGAATTCCCAGTCTCTGACTGGCTCTTGTACCATAGTATTTATGTGGCTGGTCCAGTTCAGTTTCTGGTCAATGGTCACACCCCAGGATGTTGATAGTGGGGCATTCAGCAATGGTAATGCCGTTGAATGTCAAGGGGAGATGGTTGGATTCTCACTTGTTTGAGATGGTCATTGCCTGGCACTTGTGTGACATGAATGTTACTTGCCACTTAACAGCACAAGCCTGGATGTTGTCCAGGTCTTGCTGCATATGGACATGGGCTGATTCACTATCTGAGTTGTTGAATAGTATAGATGATGCACTTAAAGGGAAGCTAGACAAGCATATGAGGGCAAAGGGCATTGAGGGTTACAATGGTAGATTTAGCCGAAGAAAGATGGGAGGAGGCTGGAGTGGAACATGAGTGCTGGCATGGACTGGTTGGGCTGAATGGCTTGTTTCTGTGCGTATATCCAATGTATGTAATGTAATATGATTGCTATGGTGATTTCCATCCTGGTTCATGTTTAGGGAATGATGGTTTTTGACTCAGTAAGTTATTTCTTCCTTCAGCTTGCCCTATAGTTTTAGCCCTAGTTTCTCCTTTCTAACCTTCCCTGTCATAGCTCTTTCTGGGCATGATTGTACTGGTTGAGGCTATGCTTCCAGATCCACAAGGGAGACCATTCAGCTCAGGGTAGAGGTGCTTTTCAGGCCTGGCTTTGGCCTTCTGCTTCCTCATAGCCTGCCTTCAATTATTCTTCTGCCCATTTGTACCATTCAGTGTATTGCCTGTGTGGAGTTTGCAAGTTCTCCCTGTGTCTGCGTGGGTTTCCTCCAGGTGCTCCGGTTTCCTCCCACAGCCAAAAGACTTGCAGGTTGATAGGTTATTTGGCCATTATAAATTGCCCCTAGTATAGGTAGGTGGTAGGGGAATATAGGGACAGGTGAGGATGTTGTAGGAATATGGGATTTGTGTTCTTCTTCTTTGGCCTCCTTGTCTCGAGAGACAATGGGTAAGCGCCTGGAGGTGGTCAGTGGTGTGTGGAGCAGCGCCTGGAGTGGCTATAAAGGCCAATTCTAGAGTGACAGACTCTTCCACAGGTGCTGCAGAAAAATTTGTTTGTCGGGGCTGTTACACAGTTGGCTCTCTCCTTGCGCCTCTGTCTTTTTTCCTGCCAACTGCTAAGTCTCTGACTCGCCACACTTTAGCCCCACCTTTATGGCTGCCCGCCAGCTCTGGCGAACGCTGGCAACTGACTCCCACGACTTGTGATCAGTGTCACAGGACTTCATGTCGCGTTTGCAGACGTCTTTAAAGCGGAGACATGGACGGCCGGTGGGTCTGATGCCAGTGGCGAGCTCGCTGTACAATGTGTCTTTGGGGATCCTGCCATCTTCCATGCGCCTCACATGGCCAAGCCATCTCAAGCGCCGCTGACTCAGTAGTGTGTATAAGCTGGGGATGTTGGCTGCCTCGAGGACTTCTGTGTTGGAGATACGGTCCTGCCACCTGATGCCAAGTATTTTCCGGAGGCAGCGAAGATGGAATGAATTGAGACGTCGCTCTTGGTTGACACACGTTGTCCAGGCCTCGCTGCCAGAGAGCAAGGAACTGAGGACACAGGCTTGATACACTCGGACTTTTGTGTTCTGTGTCAGTGCGCCATTTTCCCACACTCTCTTGGCCAGTCTGGACATAGCAGTGGAAGCCTTACCCATGCGCTTGTTGATTTCTGCATCTAGAGACAGGTTACTGGTGATAGTTGAGCCTAGGTAGGTGAACTCTTGAACCACTTCCAGAGCGTGGTCGCCAATATTGATGGATGGAGCATTTCTGACGTCCTGCCCCATGATGTTCGTTTTCTTGAGGCTGATGGTTAGGCCAAATTCATTACAGGCAGCCGCAAACCTGTCGATGAGGCTCTGCAGGCACTCTTCAGTGTGAGATGTTAAAGCAGCATCGTCAGCAAAGATGAGTTCCCTGATTAGGACTTTCCGTACTTTGGACCTCGCTCTTAGACGGGCAAGGTTGAACAACCTGCCCCCTGATCTCGTGTGGAGGAAAATTCCTTCTTCAGAGGACTTGAACGCATGTGAAAGCAGCAGGGAGAAGAAAATCCCAAAAAGTGTGGGTGCGAGAACACAGCCCTGTTTCACGCCACTCAGGATAGGAAAGGGCTCTGATGAGGAGCCACCATGTTGAATTGTGCCTTTCATATTGTCATGGAATGAGGTGATGATACTTAGTCGCTTTGGTGGACATCCGATCTTTTGTAGTAGTCTGAAGAGACCACGTCTGCTGACGAGGTCAAAGGCTTTGGTGCGATCAATGAAAGCAATGTGGAGGGGCATCTGTTGTTCGCGGCATTTCTCCTGTATCTGATGAAGGGAGAACAGCATGTCGACGGTCGATCTCTCTGCACGAAAGCCACACTGTGTCTCAGGGTAGACGCGCTCGGCCAGCTTCTGGAGCCTGTTTAGAGCGACTCGAGCAAAGACTTTCCCCACTATGCTGAGCAGGGAGATTCCACGGTAGTTGTTGCAGTCACCGCGGTCACCTTTTGTTGTTATAGAGGGTGATGATATTGGCATCGCGCATGTCCTGAGTTACTGCTCCCTAGTCCCAGCACAGGCATAGCAGTTCATGTAGTGCTGAGAGTATAGCAGGCTTGGCATTCTTGATTATTTCAGGGGTAATGCTGTCCTTCCCAGGGGCTTTTCTGCTGGCTAGAGAATCAATGGCATCACTGAGTTCCGATTTTGTTGGCTGTATGTCCAGCTCATCCATGACTGGTAGAGGCTGGGCTGCGTTGAGGGCAGTCTCAGTGACAGCATTCTCCCTGGAGTACAGTTCTAGGTAGTGCTCCACCCAGCTGTCCATTTGTTTGCGTTGGTCAGTGATTATGTCCCCTGATTTAGATTTGAGGGGGGCGATCTTCTTGATGGTTGGCCCAAGGGCTCTCTTAATGCCATCATACATTCCTCTGATGTTTCCGGTGTCTGAGGCCAGCTGAATATGACTGCATAGGTGTTGCCAGTAGTCGTTTGCGCAGCGCCTGGCTGTTCTTTGTGCAGTGCTTCTGGCTGCTTTAAGAGCTACGGATGTTAACTCGCTGGGGGCTTTCTTGTAGTTCAACAGTGCAAGTAGTGATCAGCAACTATTGATCAGCTCTACCGCTATTCAACAGGAATATGGGATTAGTGTAGGATTCGTCTAAATGGGTGGTTAATGGTCGGCACAGACTCGGTGGGCCGAAGGGCCTGTTTCAGTGCTGGATCTCTAATTCTAAATTCTAAAATTCTAATTTGTGCTACACCAGCTCCCAGATGCCTTTCCCCAACTCAGTCCTGCTGTCTTATTTTGACCTCAGTTTTTGCTATCTTGCTGCATGCTTTGGGTAAAATATTTAAATTGTGTTGGTTCAGATAGGAATGTATGTAAGACATACAGAAGAGAGGAGGAGAGGCTGGTTAAAAGGAGGGGGTAAGAGATTAGGAGTCATGACAAAAAAGAGAAAGTGTGTATGTGTGATGAGATGGAAGACAAAAGAATTGTTGATTGGAGCAGCGGGACGGTCATAAAAAGAGAGGCACAGTTTTTAAAAATGTATAATTGGAAGCAATGCACGTGAGATTAATTCGCAGGTTTTCTCAATAATCTTTTGAATTCTTCTGGTCAGGGTGCTCTGTATACATTTATTTAGACTGCTTGGGAGCTATGATGCCCACATTCAGCACTGCTACTGACAGAAGCTCTGATGTTAGTGGCAGTGTCACATAAATATCTTGAGATGGTTTCTGCAGACATGGCAGCTGTGGGTGTGTTGAGTACTTTATCAAACTGCATGAGGCAGCAATGTAGCTTTCTAGAACCAATCAGCTCCACATTATGAATTGGGGTATATTCACTTCCTGAAGCCATATCAGCTGTATTTTAGTGTTTACTGCAAACTTATCCAAAACTCTTTTGACACACATTTTACTTTCCAATACAGAAATTTTTTTTTTCCAGCCATCTTTTCTTAACCCTCACCCCCTGCCCTTCAGTGGGCTTATTTGCCAAGCATGTGACTGGAGGCAGACCGTGGAAAAACATAGCTCTCCAAAACTATTGATCAGCTGGAAAGAACCTTCTTTCTGTTGTTACTTGATTGACTGTGTTTGCAGCCTCTGTCTGTCAAACTTCAAAGAAAATGGCACCATTGTCTCTTGCTGTTCATACCTGCAAAGAGGAATGTGATAATCCAATAGTTGGAGAAAAAATTGCCCCTCAAAATATGTCAAAATATGTGATTGAAATGTATTTTTGGCTGCTGAATATGTATGGTGATTGTAGCTGCTGCTGTAACCCTCTGATAGAACATACCTGTGCTGCTTTATTACTTTGCGACTAATCTGAGCATCTGTCTTTCTGTTTACAGCACCTTAACTGATAGTGTTGGAATTCCTACAAATGCATGCCAGGCATTCTGATTCTGTCTTGAATTGTGTGAACTGTGCTGGCTCTTCAACTCGAACATACTTTCTTTTATTCTATTACCAGTTTTATTCCCTCCCTTTCTGTCCTGGACTCCTTTTGAGTTACAGTCCACCTGGACTATGTTGTCCCCCAAATATGTGTTCATGCATAAACCTCAATGGCATATGTCGCCACACTACCAAACAGAGTAAGGGAGCCAAATCTGATCCTCTTTGCCCACTGTCTATACACTCCAGTACTGCCAGCAAGGTACATGGGCAGCATTTTTCCTGTAACTAAGAGGAAGTGAGGCTAGCATTGTATAGTTCCTGTCACCACCTCAGGAAGGATTGGTTAACGGCAAAGGTTAGGTATTGGGCCTGAAACTTTCCTGGTTTGTATGGCTCACTAACTCACTGGATAAACTTACCCAGGCATCAGGAAGTCAAGAGTGTGACTTCTCTGACTTGCTGGCTGTACAATGTTGAATAGTCTTCGATAGCATTGCAGAATGGGAATACTAAGATATGTGGAAGCTTATTTTAAAATATATCTTCTTCTTTGGCCTCCTTGTGTCGAGAGACAATGGGTAAGCGCCTAGAGGTGGTCAGTGGTTTGTGAAGCAGCGCCTGGAGGCCAATTCTAGAGTGACAGACTCTTCCACAGGCACTGCAGATAAAATTGGTTGTCGGGGCTGTTACACAGTTGGCTCTCTCCTTACAGTTATGTCTCTTTTGCTGCTAACTGCTAAGTCTCTTCGAGTCGCCTCTCTTTAGCCCCGCCTTATAGCTGTCCACCAGCTCTGGCGATCACTGGCAACTGACTCCCACGACTTGTGGTCAGTGTCGTAGGACTTCATGTCGCGTTTGCAGACATCTTTAAAGCGGGGACATGGACGGCCGGTGGGTCTGATACCAGTGACAAGCTCGCTGTACAATGCGTCCTTGGGGATCCTGCCATCTTCCATGCGGCTCACATGGCCAAGCCATCTCAAGCGCCGCTGGCTCAGTAGTGTGTATATGCTGGGGATGTTGGCTGCCTCGAGGACTTCTGTGTTGGAGATATGGTCCTGCCACATGATGCCAGGGATTCTCCGGAGACAGTGAAGATGGAATGCATTGAGATGTCGCTGTTGGCTGACATACATTGTCCAGGCCTCGTTGAGCAAGGTATTGAGGACACTCTGACTTGAAACACGCGGACTTTTGTGTTCTGTGTCAGTGCGCCATTTTCCCACACCCTCTGGACATAGCAGCGGACGCCTTTCCCATGCTCTTGTTGATTTCTGCATCGAGAGACAGGTTACTGGTGATAATTGAGCCTAGGTAGGTGAACTATTGAACCACTTCCAGAGCGTGGTCGCCGATATTGATGGATGGAGCATTTCTGACATCCTGTCCCATGATGTTCATTTTCGTGAGGCTGATGGTTAGGCCAAATTTGTTGCAGGCAGCCACAAACCTGTCGATGAGTCTCTGCAGACACTCATCAGTGTGAGATGTTAATGCAGCATCGTCAGCAAATAGGAGTTCCCTGATGAGGACTTTCCGTACTTTGGTCTTCGCTCTAAGACGGGCAAGGTTGAACAACCTGCCATCTGATCTTGTATGGAGGAAAATTCCTTCTTCTGAAGACATAAGCACATGTGTGAGCAGCAGGGAGAAGAAGATCCCAAACAGTGTAGGTGCCAGAACACAGCGCTGTTTCACGCCACTCAGGATAGGAAAGGGATCTGATGAGGCACCGCTATGCTGAATTGTGCCTTTCATATAGTCATGGAATGAGGTGATGATGCTTAGTAGCTTTGGTGGACATCCAATCTTTGCTAGTAGTCTGAAGAGACCACATCTGCTGACGAGGTCAAAGGCTTTGGTGAGATCTATGAAGGTAACGTAGAGGGGCATCCGTTGTTCGCTGCATTTCTCCTGTAGCTGGCGAAGGGAGAACAGTATGTTATTAGTGGATCTCTCTGCTCGAAAGCCATACTGTGCCTCAGGGTAGACGCGCTCAGCCAGCTTCTGGAGTGTGTTTAAAATGACTTGTTTAAAATGATTAAATATATATCTATCTATATAACTAGTGTATGTTTTCTATCCAGCTTTTTTCCTTTTTTCAAGAAAAGTTTCACAGTAAAAGTGTTACTGCTGCACCATTTACACCCCAGTCCCTTTGAACAATTACACTTTTGCTCATCATGACCCCACATTGCTCCTGTTGAAACGGGCATGACCTCCTCCCATTCTGTTGTACTGCTGTTCCAGACAGAAGCATTGACTTTTTTGGCGGTGCTGTCATATAAATGGAGCTCAGAGTCCCCCCTATCCCTGTGAAGGCCCAACAGTTTTCACCTTTCTGGCCTGTTTGGTTTGCTGCAGCCAGAAACTTAGCCATGTTTATAACTGTACAGGTGCACTCTGTTGGCTGCTGGTGTTCTGAATTTTCTCCTGCAGCGTAAGCCATATGATTCCAAAGCACCAGCTGGTAAACGTATATTGCAAAATCAAGTAAGGCAGATCTACAATATAAATGGTACGTCAAACAGTCAGCTGCGATCTTGAACCCTGCAGCACTGCGGTGCCTTGTGCCACTATGCCACTGAAATGCATTGATTTTATTTAACTTCCAAGTTGGCATTTGCCTGTTAAATACAGCACTGAGTAAAGTAGATGATGCTTTATAAGGGACCTAAATTTGAAGAAAAATGCCTAAATTCTAGTTTAAAGACTTAACTTTGTAGATTACACATGTATTTTTCAGCATTTTGGAAAACAGCTCAACCTATGAATTGCAATTCTCCATTGGAATCAGTCTGTAAGAGCATTGTGAATTTGAACCTTTGCCTAAACTAATCTCTCAGAATCCTGAAGAGTAAGGGATAAAGTTATTTAATTAATCTTTAGAGACTGTGTCCATTGAGCTGTATTACTCGGGTTATATAAATTAATTTTCCCCCCTATTTTTGGAACAAAATCCTATTTGAAAGTAAAAGTAATGTAGTTATTTCTGTATTGAAACGCATGGAGCCAATGGCATTAGGACTGAATTGTGTTCTGTTTCTGTCCTAACTTTATTAAATTCTCAGAGTACATTAGTACATGCACACACACACTGTCTGGACACATGTATTTACATATTGTGAAACAATTGTAAAATTAACTACACTTGCATATTTATATTTTGAGGCCATTGTCCATTTAGGTGTGCATTTTATGAAAGTGTAAATTGACATAAATTTTTCTAGTTAAAATGCTAACTGTCCATTTACCGTTTTGTTTTTATTTAAAAAAATTAGGCCTGGTTTGAAGGACCACCAGTGTGTGCCATGTTTCTTTGAGTGATTTATTTCTCCTCTAATACTTGAGATAAGGTCATAATTTCCCTGGTTCTTTTAAAACAAAGAAGCAAAACTGATGATGGAAGGCGAGAACAAAGAAAATTACAGCACAGGAACAGGCCCTTCGGCCCTCCAAGCCTGCGCCGATCCAGATCCTCTATCTAAACATGTCGCCTATTTTCTAAGGGTCTGTATCTCTTTACTTCCTGCCCATTCATGTATCTGTCTAGATACATCTTAAAAGACGCTATCGTGCCCGCGTCTACCACCTCCGCTGACAACGCATTCCAGGCACCCACCACCCTCTGCATAAAGAACTTTCCACGCATATCCCCCCTAAACTTTTCCCCTTTCACTTTGAACTCGTGACCCCTAGTAATTGAATCCCCCACTCTGGGGAAAAAGCTTCTTGCTATCCAATCTGTCTATACCTCTCATGATTTTGTACACCTCAATCAGGTCCCCCCTCAACCTCCGTCTTTCTAATGAAAATAATCCTAATCTACTCAACCTCTCTTCATAGCTAGCGCCCTCCATACCAGGCAACATCCTGGTGAACCTCCTCTGCACCCTCTCCAAAGCATCCACATCCTTTTGGTAATGTGGCGACCAGAACTGTACGCAGTATTCCAAATGTGGCCGAACCAAAGTCCTATACAACTGTAACATGACCTGCCAACTCTTGTACTCAATACCCCGTCCGATGAAGGAAAGCATGCCGTATGCCTTCTTGACCACTCTATTGACCTGCGTTGCCACCTTCAGGGAACAATGGACCTGAACACCCAAATCTCTCTGTACATCAATTTTCCCCAGGACTTTTCCATTTACTGTATAGTTCACTCTTGAATTGGATCTTCCAAAATGCATCACCTCGCATTTGCCCGGATTGAACTCCATCTGCCATTTCTCTGCCCAACTCTCCAATCTATCTATATTCTGCTGTATTCTCTGACAGTCCCCTTCACTATCTGCTACTCCACCAATCTTAGTGTCGTCTGCAAACTTGCTAATCAGACCACCTATACTTTCCTCCAAATCATTTATGTATATCACAAACAACAGTGGTCCCAGCACGGATCCCTGTGGAACACCACTGGTCACATGTCTCCATTTTGAGAAACTCCCTTCCACTGCTACTCTCTGTCTCCTGTTGCCCAGCCAGTTCTTTATCCATCTAGCTAGTACACCTTGGACCCCATGCGACTTCACTTTCTCCATCAACCTACCATGGGGAACCTTATCAAACGCCTTACTGAAGTCCATGTATATGACATCTACAGCCCTTCCCTCATCAATCAACTTTGTCACTTCCTCAAAGAATTCTATTAAGTTGGTAAGACATGACCTTCCCTGCATCAAAACCATGTTACCTATCACTGATAAGCCCATTTTCTTCCAAATGGGAATAGATCCTATCCCTCAGTATCTTCTCCAGCAGCTTCCCTACCACTGACGTCAGGCTCACCGGTCTATAATTACCTGGATTATCCCTGCTACCCTTTTCAAATGATTTCAACTTTTGCGTCCTGGCCTGTTAAACACCTGTGCTTTATAACTTTGTTTGCTGATGCAGATTTTCCACTAGTTGACTGCAGCTGCCTGTGATTTATTTTCCATGCTTTTCTGGATACACATCTGTCTTTGTGTTCAGTTTATTAATTTGTTATGTGAGTCATATTAATCGTTGAATTAATCAAATTACTAAACCAAGAAGCTATCTTTGTGCTAAGGTCCCATTTTTAGCAAACACAGGTTTTCGCTGCATAGCGTCTGGAAAATTACTTCATCTTCCCTGTAGTTTCAGACAAAGACGCAATAACCTTCACCCCTTTGCCCATCTGCAGCATGTTGATCTTAACCTGAAGGATAGGCGGGCTGCTGCTGTTGACTTGTTCCAATGAGGTGAGCCAGTGTGGCTCAGGATAACTTACCTCTCGCCATTGATTCTTCTCTTCCACCCGCCACCCATCCGTCCCTCTGTCTTAAAAAAAAAATCTGTTTGCTTTTGCTCTGTGACTCTTCTAATAATCCAGTTTGAGAAAAGTTTGTTTTGTAAAATCTCTTAATAGTGAACTTGTTCTATACATTGGCAGACATAGATAACGAATCATCATGTACTCCAGCTAGCATTTATATTCTCCAATTATTCATTTCTATTCTGTTACAGAATTGTCTACCAATTTTAGCTGCTTGTGAAGAAGTAATTTTGGTAGTGTGGGTGACTGAACATTATAACCGTTCACTTGCACTCTTGCATAAACTCTCACTTGCTTTCTCTGTCTCACTCACTCTCCTGCATGCCTCTCTTCCTTGCTTTCGTGACATCAGCACTTCTCTTGACAATAATATACAGGGGTGGGGGGGAACAAGCAGGCGTGTAGGTAGCAGTGTATTCCTTGATTTAGAATTCATTGACTGACTCGCTGAGTGATGTCAGTATTTTCAGTTTTTGGTTCATGTCCAGCAGTATTTCGCTTTTTATTTGTTATGATTTCAAGAGTAATTTTAACCAGATCTGTCTGGTGGGAATGTGATAGGATCGGATTGGCTCCCTGTTTTATTCCACCCCCAATTTTACCTCCCATTGACTTTAATGGAAAGTAAAATCAGGCAGAGGCATAAAACGGAAGGCTGATCTGATCACGTAACGTCAGTTTGCTGCTGGGCAGGTTGGCCTAAAATTACCCCTATAGTCTTTTTCTCTTCACGTTAAATACATAGCAGTATATCTCCCTGCCTTTGACATCAAGATTGGGCAGTAGGACATTAATTGCAAAGTGTCTGAAATGTTCACTGTCTGGCTGAGGAATTGTTTGCTGCACGTCCATCATCTTTCGTAGATGGAAGGATGCCAACCCAGGCTGAGGGACCTGAAAGCTTGACAAAATTGAAGTAAAGAAAAATGTTGCAAATCTTCACTGGACCATTTGTGAGGTTACATTCGAAATATTGCATGAGATTCTGGGCACCCCACTTGTGCGACAACCACTGTATGTTGTAGCTTGAATGCGCAGGATGATTCCGGAGCTCAAAGCTTTATGCTCAGAATTGACCTAATTTTTCATTGAAGCAATGATTGAGGGGTGTGACCAATTCTAATTGCTCAGAGGCATGGCTGATACAGATGTTAACAGACAACTTAACTTGGATTTCAGGTACAGAGTGAGAGGAGACAAGTGGAAAATTAACAAGCCTCAAGAGAGACTAGAGATTAATTGAAACACTCCCCACTGCGCCCCCCCCCCCCCCCCTCCACCACTAGCACCTCCACCATACAGAGTAGTGGCTATATGGAGCGCCTCCTGGCAAAAGCAGTTAATGCTTTGACAATTAACTCATTTGAAAAGGCTGGATAAATATTTGGTTAGTAATGAAATTGGAGTTGAGGATAAGTATAGACAGAAGTGATCAAGTGCTGTGAGCAGCACAATATCTTTTTGCTGCTGGAAGGCAGCGGGCTGCTTCTGAATAATAGATGATGGATATTTGGGAGTTTCAGGTGACCAATTTCAGGAGAAATTTCATAGAAGTTTGTCAAAGGAGATTAAGTAGAGTCCACAGTGGGCTGGATTGTGCAAGCTGTGTGACACAAATGGGCTTAATGGACCTCGTTGATTTGAAAACTATTCTTGATCACCTAGCTAGTCAGTGGACGCACCTAATTCTCTTGGCGAAAAATTTGTATTTTTCTTTTAACATTTTTAAGCCCGCCTTTTTTCATTGCTCACTGACCCAACTTGTCCACCCTTGTCAATAGATATGACCAAAATCTCTCCTGATTCCAACCAAAATGTGTGTTTTCAAATGAAGCAATTTGTCCCCTCACTCAAAATGCACCTGTCTGAAATTTTGAGCACCACACGGTTAATTTCATCACATTGATCAGGCTTCAAACTGAGGACCCCTGATTAATAAAGGACTGAGGAGCTATATGCTTTAGAAAATGAAAACTCACTTTCAGCCAAGTTCTTCAGGCTGCGAATTTTGATCATTATTAACCTCCCTGTGGATAATCCTCCTTAACCTCTGTGTACTCAATTCGCCATTTCTGTGCTCGACTGCTTTGACCTCAAGCTGCACAAATTCCATGTCTTGTTGCAGTCAGCCTGCAAAATCTTTGCATACAAGTCTTCTATCTCTCAGTATTTGACTCCCAGCTTTCTAAATAGTCTCAGTGCCTCACATATTCTTGGTATTCTCTCCATGTTGATACTGTACTGCTCTTTACAACATCAGTTTTTTTTTATTCATTCATGTGATGTGGACGTTGCTGTTTGACCAGCATTTATTGCCCATCCCTAATTGCCCTTGAGAAGGTGGTGGTGAGCTGCCTTCTGGAACCGCTGCAGACCATGTGAGGTAGGTATACCCACAGTGCTGTTAGGAAGGGAGTTCCAGGATTTTGACCCAGCAACAGTGAAGGAACAGCGATTATAGTTCCAAGTCAGGATGCTGTGTGGCTTAGAGGGGAACTAGCAAGTGGTGGTGTTCCCATTCATCTGCTGTCCTTGTACTTCCAGGTGGTAGAGGTCACGCGTTTGGAAGGGGCTGTCGAAGGAGCCTTGGTGAGTTGCTCAGTGCATCTTGTAGATGGTACACACTGTTGTAGCTGTGCATCAGTGGTGAAGGTGGTGGATGGGGTGCCAATCAAGCGAGCTGCTTTGTCTTGGATAGTGTTGAGCTTCTTGAGTGTTGTTGAAGCTGTACCCATCCAGGCAGGGGAGAGTATTCCATCACACTCCTGACTTGTGCCTTGTAGATGGTGGACAGGCATTAGGGAGTCAGGAGGTGAGTTATTCACTGCAGAATTCCCAGCCTCTGACCTGCTCTTGTAGCCACACTATTTATGTGGCTAGTCCAGTTCAGTTTCTGGTCAGTGGTAACCTCCCCAGGTTGACGTTAGTGGGGGATTCAGCAATGGTAGTGCCATTGAACGTCGAGGAGAGATGGTTAGATTCTCTCTGTTTGAGATGGTCATTACCTGACACATGTGTAGCATGAATGTTACTTGCCACTTAGCAGCCCAAGCCTGGATGTTGTAGAGGTCTTGCTGCAAAAGGACATGAGCTGCTTCGTTATCTGAGGAGTCGTGAATGGTGCTGAACATTGTGCAATCATTGGCGAATATCCCCGCTTCTGACTGAGGTTGTCATTGATGAAGTAGCTGAAGATGGTTGGGTCCAGGACACTACCCTGAGGAACTCCTGCTGTGATGTCCTGGAGCTGAGATGATCGACCTCCAACAACCACAGCCATCTTCCTTTGTGCTCGGTATAACTCCAACCAGTGGAGAGTTTTCCCCTTGATTCCCATTGACTCTAGTTTTGCTAGGGCTCCTTGATGCCATCCTCAGTCAAATGCTGCCTTGATGTCAAGGGCAGTCACTCTCATCTCACCTCTTGAGTTCAGCTCTTTGTCCATGTTTGGGCAAAGGCTGTAATGAGGTCAGGAGCTGAGTGGCCCTGGTGGGATCCAAACTGAGCATCACTGAGCAGGTTATTGCTGAGCAAGTGCCACTTGCTAGCACTGTCGACGACCCCTTCCATCACTTTGCTGATGATCGAGAGTAGACTGATAGGATGGTAATTGGCCGGGTTGGATTTATCCTGCTTTTTGTGTGCAGGACATACCAGGGCAATTTTCCACATTGCTGGGTCAATGCCAGTGTTGTAGCTGTACTGGAACAGCTTGGCCAGGGGCGCGGCTAGTTCTGGAGCACAAGTCTTCAGTACTATTGTTGGAATGTTGTCAGGCCCATAGCCTTTTCAGAATCCAGTGCCTTCAGCCTTTTCTTGATGTCATGTGGAATGAATTGGATTGGCTGAAGACTGGCATCTGTGATGCTGGGGACCTGAGGCAGAGGCTGAGATGGACCATCCACTCGGCACTTCTGGCTGAAGATGGGTGCGAATGCTTCAGCCTTTTCTTTTGCATTGATGTGCTGGGCTCCCCCATCATTGAGGATGGGGATATTTGTGGAACCTCCTCCTGTTCGTTTTTTAATTGACCACCACCATTCACAACTGGATGTGGCAGGACTGCAGAGCTCAGATCTGATCCGTCGGTTGTGGGATCGCCTAGCCCTGTCTGTCACATGCTGCTTCCACTGTTTGGCATGCAAGTAGTCCTGTGTTGTAGCTTCACCAGGCTGACACCTCATTTTTAAGTATGCCTGGTGCTGCTCCTGGCATGTCCTCTTGCACACTTCAATGAACCAGAGTTGATCCCTCGGCTTGATGGTAATGGTAGAGTGAGAGATATGTCAGGCCATGAGGTTACAGATTGTGGTTGAATAAAATTCTGCTGCTGATGATGGCCCACAGTGCATCATGGATGCCCAGTTTTGAGTTGCTCAATCTGTTCGAAAATTATCCCATTTAGCACGGTGGTAGTGCCACACAACACACTGGGTAGCCACAAGGACTGTGCGGTGGTCACTCCTACCAATACTGTCATGGACAGATGCATCTGCAACAGGTAGATTGGTGAGGTTAAGGTCAGGTAGGTTTTTCCCTCTTGTTGGTTCCCTCACCATCTGCCACCAGAACCAGTCTAGCAGCTGCGTCCTTTAGGACTCAGCCAGCAGTGGTGCTACTGAACCACTCTTGGTGATGGACTTTGAAATCCCCCACCCATTTTGTTCCCTTGCTATCCTGAGTGCTTCTGCCACTTGGTGTTCAACATGAAGAAGCACTGCATCAGTCAAGGTGAGGGGCAGGAGGTTTCCTTGCCCATGTTGGACCTGATGCCATGAGACTTCATGGGATCGGGGTCAATGTTGAGGACTCAGAGGGCAACTCGCTTCTGACTGTATACCACTGTGCCGCCACTCTGGTGGTGATGGTGGTATCCGGGACATTGCAAGGTATGATTCCGTGAGTATGACTATGTCAGGCTGCAGTTTGACCAGTCTGTGGGATAACACTCTCAATTTTGGCACAAGCCCCCAGATGTTAGTAAGGAGGACTTTGTGGGGTTGACGGGGCTGGGTTTGCCATTGTTGATGCCAGGTGATCCGTCCGGTTTCATTCTGAGACTTTGTGGCGGTTTAATACAACTTGAGTGGCTTGCTAGGCCATTTCAGAAGGCAGTTAAGAGTCAACCACATTGCTATGGGTCTGGAGTCACATGTAGGCAAGACCAGGTAAGGAGAGCACAATTCCTTTCCTGAAGGACATTAGATGGGTTTTTACCCATCATTTACCCATCAACCAGATGGGTTTTACAACAATCGACAATGATTACATGATCACAATTAGACTAGCTGTTTGTTCCAGATTTTTATTAATTGAATTCAAACTGGTGGGATTGGAACCCATGTCCCCAGAGCATTCGCCTTGGTGTCTGGATTACTAGTCCAGTGACATTGCCACGACGCCACCACCTCCCTGACTGCATCTTGATAGATTTCCAGGATATTAATAAAACTACCAGGCAGTTTCTGCTCACCTTGAAGTTTCATTTCAGCTATATTCTTTTGTAGCTGCCTCTGATTTGAGAGAGCTGAAGACATCAGGCCTCAGCACACAGCAATCCCCTCATATTCCATTTCCTCAGGTGCAGGGAGCCATTCACGTGAATGGCCATTATATGAACAAACCGACATAGCCATCATCTCTCCCTGGGACACAGACTAAGAAAGAGCTTGTGAAACTACTGTTTCCATTGTGCTCAACATTAGAGCAATGGTGTCAAAACTTCTCTTTGTGGGACTCAAGGTGCATGTTATTGATATCTCAAGTGGCTGATATTAACTGATCCTAATGTTCTGATTTAGGATTTATCCACTCATGAGGCAACTGTGCAAAAAACAAACAATTCCAAACCTCCAGGCCTACAAAATTCAAGCAGGACAAACAGGCACGAAACAAACACAACAGAAAATAAAAATTCAATTTCCTGGTTTTCAAGGCCTACTTGTGTGAACATACAACCACATATGACCCAAAGTTAGAACAGTCGTCTTTTAAAGAATATCCATTTCAGCAAATTTATCAGTTTGCATTTATTGTTTTCAAATTCATGGGAAAAGAATAGGAATTTATGACTGGCTGCCCCACTTGTATAACCTCGTTGGATCAATTCGAGGCACTGTCTGTTGCACAAGGCTGTAGTTCAGAAATCTTGGCACAGCACAAAGGATTGTTTTGTGATACTGTGCTCTAATTTTGGATGGGGCTTAGGGGGTACTATAGCATGGGTAATCTTAAAACTCTTTCTGTTCTGCTGTACTTATGGAGCAAGACAAAAGTTGAGTTCTTGGACAGGTCCCATTGATTCTTCTTCAAGTAACTGCCATGTGCCTTTTAATACTGCTTTTTGCTCCGAAGCAGTGCATTTTAAGGAAGGGCTTTATAGCCTTAAGAAATTTAGCTTTCTAGTAAACCTGCCAGATTTATGTTGAGCTCAGAACCTGACCTCATTTCAACCCTTTCATTCTGCTGTTTACTGAGATTCTCCAAGTGAAAATTAAAACTGTATTTCATAACAGAACACTGATTACTTTATCAGATGGCTGTTACTTACATTGCATTAGAACAATTAGAGGTTTGAACTCTCAAATACACCTAGGGATTTATTCTTTGAGATTCTCCCATCATTAAGAGAATGAAAGTTGCTTGTCTTTTCAATTCTGCAATTGTGCTGGGCACTACAATGTAATTTCCATTAGGGGATGGAACAGTGCAGAGGCACAGCTGAGTAAGGAAGCATGTACTTTGAATTGCTCTGCTTGGCAGCACCAAGTGAAAGACTTTTTATATAATCCTTATAATCTCAATGCACAAAAGAATACTGTACTACCATAAAATGCCTTCAGTGAAAAAGTCTGCCATCCGTATTAATCAAAGCTTTTATTTTTGAGTTAAATCAGTGTGTGTATTGCCTTCAGCCACCTGTGGGCGCAGTGTTGCAATTGTCATCTTAAAAGGCGGCTATAAATACATATTGGCATTTCCTGTTGCACTATGTTGTGGTATGTAAAATGTGACTGGTTGCTATGGGAACTGCAAAGCCGACATGAGCTACGGAAGGAAATGCTCCAGTCATGAGACTTTCACGGATTTTTTTTTAACTGTCTGGAGGCTCTTGTCCAGCTGTAAGCAAATATCAAACAGCAAGTATAAATGTGTACTACTCGACTCTTTAGTAACTATTTGGACATATGTGGTGCTATAATTATTGATCCATGAATTAATGAGTTATAGTCCAGAATATTTTAACTTAAATAAACCATTTGAAAACAGATATGTAAGCGTAATATACAAAATGGGAGAAGGAGTAGTCCTGCAACTGCCACCATCTGATATAGAACCATTAAGATTTGTAGCACAGAAGAAGGCCATTCAGCCCATTGCCTTTGTCCTGGATCTTTGTTAGAGTGATCCAAACCTCATCCTGTTGCCCTGTTCTTTCTCCATACCTCTGTATCTCCCTCTGCTTAAAATGCAGTGGTTTATGTCTCAGCGACTCCCTGTGGCAAAACATTCCACACTCCAGCTACACTCTGGCAAACTGAGGATTGGAAGACCAGCCTCGAATGACTTGTTTTCCAATTCTTCTATCTGTTAGTCCATTTAAGATTGAGTAGATGGTGAGCCGTGGAGAACTGCTACATCAGGTTCCCTGAAGATTCCAAATCTCTCATCGAAATTGCAATGCAGCAAAATGGTGCTCTGCACCCTTTCTCTTGGCATCTTTTCTTCATTCGTGCAGCTGCTGTCTTCCCTGTCCTCCTGCCCCATTTTCAAGTTGTTGTTTCCTGCTCTAACAAACCCCATTGTGATTTTTTTGCCGAGGACTTCCTCTTTCCTCACTTAAACCTTCCACCTCTTCTCCGCTCTCCCTCTCTCTCCCGCCTCCCTCTCTCTCTCTCCCGCCTCCCTCTCTCTCTCTCCCGCCTCCTCTCTCTCTCCCCTCCCTCTCTCGTCTCTCTCCCCCTCCCTCTCCTCTCTCTCTCCCGCCTCCCTCTCTCTCTCTCTCCCGCCTCCCTCTCTCTCTCTCTCCTCCCGCCTCCCTCTCTCTCTCTCTCTCCCCCTCTCTCTCTCCTCTCTCCCGCCTCCCTCTCTCTCTCTCTCTCTCCCGCCTCCCTCTCTCTCTCTCTCTCCCGCCCCCTCTCTTCTCTCTCTCCGCTCCCTCTCTCTCTTCTCTCTACCGCCTCCTCTCTCTCTCTCTCTCGCCTCCCTCTCTCTCTCTCTCTCTCTCTCTTCTCTCTCCTTCCCGCCTCTCTCTCTCTCTCTCCCCGCCTCCCCCTCTCTCTCTCTCTCTCCCGCCTCCCTCTCTCTCTCTTCTCTCTCCCGCCTCCCTCCTCTCTCTCTCTCTCTCCCGCCTCCCTCCCTCTCTCTCTCTCTCTCCTCCCTCTCCCTCTCTCTCATCTCTTCTCCCGCCTCCCTCTCTCTCTCTCAGCTCCCCGCCTCCCTCTCTCTCTCTCTCTCTCTCCGCTGTCCTCTCTCTCTCTCTCTCCCGCCTCCCTCTCTCTCTCTCTCTCTCCCGCCTCCCTCTCTCTCTCTCTCCGCCTCCCTCCCTCTTCTCTCTCTCTCCCGCCTCCCTCTCTCTCTCTCTCTCCGCCTCCCTCTCTCTCTTCTCCTCCCGCCTCCCTCTCTCTCTCTCTCCCGCCTCCCTCTCTCTCTCTCTCTCCGCCTCCCTCTTCACTCTCTCTCCCTTCTCCACTCCCTCACTCTCTCTCCTCCCTCCCGCCTCCCTCTCTCTCTCTCTCCGCCTCCCTCTCATCTCTCTCCTCTCCCGCCTCCCTCTCTCTCTCTCTCTCTCCCGCCTCCCTCTCTCTCTCTCTCCCGCCTCCCTCTCTCTCCTCTCTTCCCGCCTCCCTCTCTCTCTCTCTCCCGCCTCCCTCTCTCTCTCTCTCCCGCCTCCCTCTCTCTCTCTCTCCCCGCCTCCCTCTCTCTCTCTCTCTCCTCTCTCCCGCACTTCCCTCTCTCTCTCTCTCTCCCCGCCTCCCTCTCTCTCTCTCTCTCCCGCCTCCCTCTCTCTCTCTCTCTCCCGCCTCCCTCTCTCTCTCTCTCTCCCGCCTCCCTCTCTCTCTCTCTCTCCCGCCTCCCTCTCTCTCTCTCTCTCTCTCCCGCCTCCTCTCTCTCTCTCTCCCGCCTCCCTCTCTCTCTCTCTCCCGCCTCCCTCTCTCTCTCTCTCCCGCCTCCCTCTCTCTCTCTCTCCCGCCCTCCCTCTCTCTCTCTCTCCCGCCTCCCTCTCTCTCTCTCTCCCGCCTCCCTCTCTCTCTCTCTCCCTCCTCCCCTCTCTCTCTCTCCCGCCTACCCTCTCTCTCTCATCCCGCCTCCCTCTCTCTCTCTCTCCCGCCTCCCTCTCTCTCTCTCCCGCCTCCCTCTCTCTCTCTCTCCCGCCTCCCTCTCTCTCTCTCTGCCGCCTCCCTCCCTCCCTCCCTCCCGCCTCCCTCCCTCTCTCTCTCCCGCTCCCTTCTCCCTCCCTCCCTCCCTCCGCCTCTCTCTCTCTCTCTCTCTCTCTCTCTCTCTCTCTCTCTCTCTCACCGCCCTCTCTCTCTCTCTCCCCCGCCTCTCTGTCTCTCTCCCCGCCTCTCTCTCTCTCCCGCCTCTCTCTCTCTCTCTCTCCCGCCTCTCTCTCTCTCTCCCGCCTCCTTCTCTCTCTCTCCTTCTCCCCGCCTCCTTCTCTCCTTCTCCCGCCTCCTTCTCTCCTTCTCCCGCCTCCTTCTCTCCTTCTCCCGCCTCCTTCTCTCCTTCTCCCGCCTCCTTCTCTCCTTCTCCGCCTCCTTCTCTCCTTCTCCCGCCTCCTTCTCTCTCTCCTGCCCCCCCCACACTCTCTCCCCCCCCCCCCACAACTCTCTCCCCCCCCCCACACTCTCTCCCCCCCCCCACACTCTCTCTCCCCCCCCCCACACTCTCTCCCCCCCCCCACACTCTCTCCCCCCCCCCACACTCTCTCCCCCCCCCCACACTCTCTCCCCCCCCCCCCCACACTCTCTCCCCCCCCCCCACTCTCCCCCCCCCACACTCTCTCCCCCCCCCACACTCTCTCCCCCCCCCCACACTCTCTTCCCCCCCCCACACTCTCTCCCCCCCCCCCCACACTCTCTCCCCCCCCCCACACTCTCTCCCCCCCCCCACACTCTCTCCCCCCCCCCACACTCTCTCTCCCCCCCCCCCACACTCTCTCTCCCCCCCCCCCACACTCTCTCCCCCCCCCCCACACCTCTCTCCCCCCCCCCCCACACTCTCCCCCCCCCCCCCCCACACTCTCTCCCCCCCCCCCACACTCTCTCTCCTTTTCTCCCCCCCCATACTCTCTCTCCTTTTCTCTCCCCCCCCCCCCCCACACTCTCTCTCCTTTTCTTCCCCCCCCCCCCCCCCACACTCTCTCCCCCTCCCTCCATATCGAATGTGGTACCATTGTTCAAGAAGGGTAGTAGGGATAAACCAGGTAATTACAAGCCAGTGAGTCTAACATCAGTGATAGGTAAACTAATGGAAAAAATTCTCATGGACAGATTAATCTCCACTTGGAGAGGCAGGTATTAATCAAGGATAGTCAGCATGGCTATGTCAGGGGGAGATCGTGTCTAACAAATTTTATTGAATTTTTTGAGGAGGTGTGTAGATGAGGGAAAAGCAGTTGATGTACTCTACATGGACTTCAGTAAGGCTTTTGATAAGGTCCCGCATGGGAGATTGGTCAAGAAGGTAACAGCCCATGGGATCCAGGGAAATTGGACAAATTGGATCCAAAATTGCCTTAGTGACAGGAGGCAGAGGGTGATGGTCGAGGGTTGTCTTTGCGATTGGAAGCCTGTGACCAGTGTTGTACCGCAGGGATTGGTGTTGGGATCCTTTTTGTTTTTTTTAGAATTAGAATTAGAATTAGAATATTACAGCGCAGTACAGGCCCTTCGGCCCTCGATGTTGCGCCGATCATCTGACCTACACTATTCCATTTACATCCATATGTCTATCCAATGACCACTTAAATGCCCTTAAAGTTGGCGAGTCTACTACTGTTGCAGGCAGGGCGTTCCACGCCCCTACTACTCTCTGCGTAAAGAAACTACCTCTGACATCTGTCCTATATCTTTCACCCCTCAACTTAAAGCTATGTCCCCTCGTGTTTGCCATCCTCATCCGAGGAAAAAGACTCTCACTATCCACCCTATCTAACCCTCTGATTATCTTGTATGTCTCTATTAAGTCACCTCTCCTCCTCCTTCTCTCTAACGAAAACAACCCCAAGTCCCTCAGCCTTTCCTCGTAAGACCTTCCTTCCATACCAGGCAACATCCTAGTAAATCTCCTCTGCACCCTTTCCAAAGCTTCGACATCCTTCCTATAATGCGGTGACCAGAACTGCACGCAATACTCCAGGTGCGGCCTCACCAGAGTTTTGTACAGCTGCATCATGACCCCGTGGCTCTGAAACTCGATCCCCCTACTAATAAAGGCTAACACACCATATGCCTTCTTAACAGCCCTATTAACCTGGGTAGCAACTTTCAGGGATTTATGTACCTGGATACCAAGATCTCTCTGCTCATCTACACTACCAAGAATCTTCCCATTAGCCCAGTACTCTGCATTGCTGTTACTCCTTCCAAAGTGAATCACCTCACACTTCTCCGCATTAAACTCCATTTGCCATCTCTCAGCCCAGCTCTGCAGCCTATCTATGTCCCTCTGTACCCTACAACACCCTTCGACACTATCCACAACTCCACCGACCTTCGTGTCATCCGCAAATTTACTAACCCACCCTTCTACACCCTCATCCAGGTCGTTTATAAAAATGACAAACAGCAGTGGCCCCAAAACAGAACCTTGCGGTACACCACTAGTAACTAAACTCCAGGATGAACATTTGCCATCAACCACCACCCTCTGTCTTCTTTCAGCTAGCCAATTTCTGATCCAAAGCTCTAAATCACCTTCAACCCCATATTTCCGTATTTTCTGCAATAGCCTACCGTGGGGAACCTTATCAAACGCCTTACTGAAATCCATATACACCACATCCACGGCTTTACCCTCATACACCTGTTTGGTCACCTTCTCGAAAAACTCAATAAGGTTTGTGAGGCACGACCTACCTTTCACAAAACCGTGCTGACTATCGCAAATCAACTTATTCTTTTCAAGATGATTATAAATCCTGTCTCTTATAACCTTTTCCAACATTTTACCCACAACCGAAGTAAGGCTCACAGGTCTATAATTACCAGGGCTGTCTCTACTCCCCTTCTTGAACAAGGGGACAACATTTGCTATCCTCCAGTCCTCCGGCACTACTCCTGTCGACAATGACGACTTGAAGATCAACAACAACGGCTCTGCAATCTCCTCCCTGGCTTCCCAGAGAATCCTAGGATAAATCCCATCTGGCCCAGGGGACTTATCTATTTTCACTCTTTCCAAAATTGCTAACACCTCCTCCTTGTGAATCTCAATCCCATCTAGTCTAGTAGGCTGTATCTCAGTAATCTCCTCGGCAACATTTTCTTTCTCTACTGTAAATACTGACGAAAAATATTCATTTAACGCTTCCCCTATCTCCTCTGATTCCGCACACAACTTCCCACTACTATCCTTGATTGGCCCTGTTCTAACTCTTATCATTAGTTTATTCCTGATATACCTATAGAAAGCCTTAGGGTTTTCTTTGATCCTATCCGCCAATGACTTCTCGTGTCCTCTCCTTGCTCTTCTTAGCCCTCCCTTTAGATCCTTCCTGGCTAGCTTGTAACTCTCAAGCGCCCTAACTGAGCCTTCACGTCTCATCCTAACATAAGCCGCCCTCTTCCTCTTGACAAGCGCTTCAACTTCTTGAGTAAACCATGGCTCCCTTGCTCGACAACTTCCTCCCTGCCTGACAGGTACATACTTATCAAGGACACGCATTAGCTGCTCCTTGAATAAGCTCCACATTTCGTTTGTGCCCATCCCCTGCAGTTTCCTTCCCCATCCTACACATCCTAAATCTTGCCTAATCGCGTCATAATTTCCTTTCCCCCAGCTATAATTCTTGCCCTGCGGTATATACCTGTCCCTGCCCATCGCTAAGGTAAACCTAACCGAATTGTGATCACTATCGCCAAAGTGCTCACCTACATCTAAATCGAACACCTGGCCGGGTTCATTACCCAGTACCAAATCCAATGTGGCATCGCCCCTGGTTGGCCTGTCCACATACTGTGTCAGAAAACCCTCCTGCACACACTGGACAAAAACAGACCCATCTAAAGTACTCGAACTATAGTATTTCCAGTCAATATTTGGAAAGTTAAAGTCCCCCATAACCACTACCCTGTTACTCTCGCTCCTGTCGAGAATCATCTTCGCTATCCTTTCCTCTACATCTCTGGAACTATTCGGAGGTCTATAGAAAACTCCCAACAGGGTGACCTCTCCTCTCCTGTTTCTAACCTCGGCCCATACTACCTCAGTAGACGAGTCCTCAAACGTCCTTTCTGCCGCTGTAATACTTTCCTTGATTAACAATGCCACACCCCCCCCTCTTTTACCCTCTTCTCTGTTCTTTCTGAAACATCTAAATCCCGGAACCTGCAACATCCATTCCTGCCCCTGCTCTACCCATGTCTCCGAAATGGCCACAACATCAGGATCCCAGGTACCAACCCATGCTGCAAGCTCACCCACCTTATTCCGGATGCTCCTGGCGTTGAAGTAGACACACTTTAAACCAAGTTCTTGCTTGCCAGTGCCCTCTTGCGTCCCTGTAACCTTATCCCCTACCTCACTACTCTCAACAGCCTGTACACTGGCACTGCAATTTAGGTTCCCATTCCCCTGCTGATTTAGTTTAAACCCCCCCGAAGAGCACTAACAAATCTCCCCCCCAGGATATTGGTACCCCTCTGGTTCAGGTGAAGACCATCCTGTTTGTAGAGGTCCCACCTACCCCAGAAAGAGCCCCAATTATCCAGGAAACCAAAACCCTCCCTCCTACACCATCCCTGCAGCCACGTGTTCAACTCCTCTCTCTCCCTATTCCTCTCTTCGCTAGCACGTGGCACAGGCAACAACCCAGAGATAACAACTCTGGTTGTTCTCGCTCTAAGCTTCCACCCTAGCTCCCTGAATTTCTGCCTTAAATCCCCATCTCTCTTCCTACCTATGTCGTTGGTGCCTATGTGGACCACGACTTGGGGGTGCTCCCCCTCCCCCTTAAGGATCCCAAAAACACGATCGGAGACATCACGTACCCTGGCACCTGGGAGGCAACACACCAACCGTGAGTCTCTCTCGTTCCCACAGAACCTCCTATCTGTTCCCCTAACTATGGAGTCCCCAATGACTAATGCTCTGCTCCTCTTCCCTTTTCCCTTCTGAGCAACAGGGACAGACTCTGTGCCAGAGACCTGCACCCCATTGCTTACCCCTGGTAAGTCGTCCCCCCCAACAGTATCCAAAACGGTATACCTGTTGTTGAGGGAAACGGCCACAGGGGATCCCTGCACTGCCTGCTGGTTCCCTTTCCTTCCCCTGACGGTAACCCATCTACCTACTTCTTTTACCTGAGGTGTGACTGCCTCCCTATAACTCCTGTCAATAATCCCCTCCGCCTCCCGAATGATCCGAAGTTCATCCAGCTCCAGCTCCAGTTCCCTAACGCGGTCTGCGAGGAGCTGGAGTTGGGTGCACTTCCCGCAGATGCAGTCAGCAGGGACACTCTTGGCGACCCCTACCTCCCACATTCTGCAGGAGGAACATACAACTGCCTTTACCTCCATTCCCACTATTCTAGATTCCCAATAAATCTACTGAAAAACCAAACAAAAAAAAAAGTCAAAACTTGTTCGCTTAGCAATCCGACGGACTGAAGTTTTAAATAAAAAGCTTACCTTATCAACACCCTAGAGTCCTTTTTTTTTTGGTTAGAGGAGGAGGGTGGGTGGGAGACACTACACGTGTAGTGTCTCGGGTACTGCCACTGCCCAAATAAATAGTTTTCCCCTACCCAGCAGTCCCCGGTCCTCCGAAACAAAAAACGGATTAACTTGTAACTTACTGAAATTGACCGCTCAGCTGAAAGTCCGCTCCGCACCCCGTTCTATCAAGGCTGCTCCTCGCAAAAGGCAAAGATTTTAAAACTGCCCAAATAAATAGTTTTCCCCTACCCAGCAGTCCCCGGTCCTCCGAAACAAAAAAGGGATTAACTTGTAACTTACTGAAATTGACCGCTCAGCTGAAAGTCCGCTCCGCACCCCGTTCTATCAAGGCTGCTCCTCGCAAAAGACAAAGATTTTAAAACTGCCCAAATAAATAGTTTTCCCCTACCCAGCAGTCCCCAGTCCTCCGAAACAAAAAAGGGATTAACTTGTAACTTACTGAAATTGACCGCTCAGCTGAAAGTCCGCTCCGCACCCCGTTCTATCAAGGTGAAATTGACCGCTCAGCTGAAAGTCCGCTCCGCACCCCGTTCTATCAAGGCTGCTCCTCGCAAAAGCTTGTTTGTAGTGTACATTAATGATTTAGATGTGAATATAGGAGGTATGATCAGTAAGTTCGCAGATGACACAAAAATTGGTGTCGTAAATGGTGAGGAGGATCGCTTTAGATTACAGGACAATATAGATGGGCAGAGCAGTGGCAAATGGAATTTAATCCTGAAGTGTGAGGTGATGCATTTTGGGAGGACTAACGAGGCAAGGGAATATACGATGGATGGTAGGACTCTTGGAAGTACAGAGGGTCGGAGGGGCCTTGGTGTACTTGTCCATAGATCACTGAAGGTAGCAGCACAGGTAGATAAGGTGGTTAGGAAGGCATATGGGATACTTGCCTTTATTAGCCAAGGCATAGAATATAAGAGCAGGGAGGTTATGATGGAGCTGTATAAAATGCTAGTTAGGCCACAGCTGGAGTACTGTGTACCGTTCTGGGCACCACTCTATAGGAAGGATGTGATTGCACTGGAGAGGGTGCAGAGGAGATTCACCAGGATGTTACCTGAGCTATGAAGAGAGACTGGATAAGCTTGGGTTGTTTTCCTCAGAGCAGAGGAGGCTGAAGGGGGACCTATTTGAGGTATACAAAATTATGGGGGCGTAGATAGGAAGAAACTTTTTCCTTTAGCGGAGGTGTCAATAACAAGGGGGCATAGATTTAAGGTAAGGGGCAGGAGGTTTAGGGGGGACTTGAGGAAAATCTTTTTCACCCAGAGGGTGGTTGGAATCTGGAACATACTGCCTGAAGGGGTGGTAGAGGCAGGAACACTCGTAACATTTAACAAGTATTTGGATGAGCACTTGAAATGCCATAGTATACAAGGCTATGAGCCACGTGCTGGAAAATGGGATTAGAATAGATAGGCTTGATGGCCGGCACGGACACGGTGGGCCGAAGGGCCTGTTTCTGTGTTGTATAACTCTGACTCTGTGACTCTACGACCGCTGGTGGCGGAGCTGGCAGTCTTTTTTTTTGGCTCTGCTGCTTGACACACTCTACCTCACCCCCTCCATGTTAATTCTCTCCTTGCCTTTAAAAGTCTCCTCAAAACTTATGTTTTCATTCATACTTTTTTGGGCATTACCTCCTAAATCTTCTCCCACTGTCCATTTGCCCTGTGAGAACAGAGGAGGAACCCTCCAACCCTCGTGGCTGCCCTGCCATTCAGTTAAATCATAGTAAATCTGTACCTCAATCTCATTTACCTGCCTTTTTCCACATCCATTGATACCCTTAGTTAAACAAAAAGTTTAGGTGTCTTGGCATATTTTCTGCATTACTAACAAGAAATAAGTGCAAGTTGTTTGTATAAGTTTACTGCTGATGTCCTGTGAAACTATTTTTGTATTATTTAATGGAATTTTTTTGAACAGAAGAAATCTTCAGAACACCGATATTTTAAAACTGACTGCAATTGTGCACAGGAATGTAAAACCAGAGTGGATTAGAGAATTGCAAAACCAATTGTAGTTGACATTGCTGCCACCAAACATTTCATGATCGGGATTGGGGAGCATACAAGGGAACATGGAGTTTAGTGTCAAACAGAATAAGACAACGACTACTTCTGACACTGAACCTGACCCAGGTGACCTTGAAATAGTTTGAGCCATTTTTCAAGGTACAATCGGCAACATGATTGGTAGTTCAGTATCAAACATGAAAGATTAACTAATGAGCCTGATGTTTAATTCAACCCTGGCTTCTTTGCAGCTTCCCCCTCAAGTTAGGATTTCTATTGTTTTTTTAATGGTTTTTATCTGTAATAAGATGATTCCTGCATTCATGCACTTGTCATGTTTCAAAGAGCCTTTTACATTGAATTACTTTTGCAGTGCAGTGACATGTAGGTAAATGAGAGTTATTGAGAGTCTGGTTTCAATAAAAATAAGTATATTTTAAATACTTATAAGTGCTTTTTTTGGAGATTTCTTTTTAAAGTTGCTATTGTTGGAGGAAAGCATTTTTTTAAATTATTCATTCTCGGACTGTGGGCATTACTGGCAAAGCCAGAAATTATTGCCCATCCCAATTGCCCTGAAAACCCAGCCATACAAGAATGGCTTGCTCGTCATGTTGATGTGGAATTGGAGTCACGTACAGGTCAAAGGACATTGGTGATCAATTTTTTTTTATGGCAGTTGACAGCTTCGTGATCAGGTTTCACTGATACTAGCTTTTTATTACCGGTTCGAAAACTGAATCCAAATTTTCTCACTGCCGTGGTGCGATTTGAATTCTCATTCTCTGGGTTTCTAGTCCAGTAACATAACCACATTATGACTGTACATACCCTTTTCTAGCTTGAAGGTAATTAAAGCCTTTTAGTGAGAGTAAGTCTCTGTTAAAATCTCCTAATTTAACTTTTCCTTCCACCAATTAACCAATGTTACTCAATTTCCCCTTAATACAGGAACATTTTGTTAGTGGAGAACTAGTGCAATTGTAGCTAAGCCAGTAATCACTGGGCTGTGAAGGGAATCAGAACTGTGTAAGTAACGGTTTCCGTATTGTTTTTTCTTGTTAGAAAACACAGAAAGGAAGCTGGTGTTTATTTGCATAAACCTCTATATTAGATCATTTACATTCAGTTCCATTGTGGAGCTTCAGTTTGAACTGAATTCATTGTGAATTCAACGCCTGCATTGTTTTGATGGTGTATAATTTATGGTATTTATCTTTTTAAAAAAAAAAGATCCTTTTGAGGACAGGGAGAGTTAGCATTTAGTTATGCAGCAGTCTCAGAACAGCACCAACTAACAGTCAGTTGCTCCCTGCCTGGGGACTATGGAACTCTAACCTGTGTGTCTCCAATTGTTGGCTCTCAGCTAACATTGAAAAACATACACAGCCAAGGCTTTATAATTCCATTTTATTACAGTCTGCAGTTATACTGCACCCACACAAGTAGTGAGAAGAATCTTGGAGGTGGTGACTTTATGTCTAAATCATACTAGACAGCTGGGGTCAATGCCAACTGCATAGTGTAATTGTTCTACAAACTTCATTTAGGAAAAAGGTCTCATGCTAATTTAATTTCTTTTTTTTATTTGTTCATGGATTGTGAGTGTTGCTGGCAAAGCCGGCATTTATTGCCATCCCTAATTGCACTTCAGAAGGCAGTGGTGATATTTCTTCCCTGAAATGTTAAACATCTATCTGAAGCAATGAGGACATATTGCTATTGTTTGCATGTGACAGGTATTGGTGCTGGGAAATGGAACCCTTTCCCACTTCTGGTGCTAGGGACGGCTACAACAGATGCAACTGCAAAGTAACTGCTATGCTTTATCAACGCCATGCCTTAGCCCCAACATCAGAAGAGCACCCTCTGCTGCGCCAGCATGGCATTTCCTTTTCCTACACCAGTCATCTTGTAAAGTCTTTCAGTGAGATAGTGCAACGTAATAACTTACATCTTTCTCTGATGGAACTATCCTAGAATGATATGATTCATCACATCTCTTCATATGCTATCGATTTTTAATATCATCTATGCTCAATAAAAGGAAGAAGTCTTAACCGACTCCTATTGTTGAGTTGCTGCTGTTCCTTGCAATAATACTTTGGAACTTGTGTATAAAATGGAATCTGGGTAGAATTGGGTTAGAGGCCAAAATCAGTTATTCACCAGATGGAGGCTTGTTTAAATAAGATTACCAGTATGAGTGAAGAAAATGTACTTTGTAAAAGATGAAAATGTCAATGTTGCTTAGCAAAACCTTGCGGTTCTTGGAAAGAACCTACACATCCTCCTTTCCTACAAATTAAAGCAAACCAATATCTGGCTGTATTCAGACTGAAACTGATGAGAAGAGTTTCAATTTTAATTGCTTCTGCCTGCGTTGTGTTACGCAATGATTCACCCAGAATTTGGTGGCAGGTACCTGGAGTTAGGAATTGGGTAAGTCCTGTAAATGAGTGTCATATCCCTATTTTTATCTCCTGCTGAAACTTCATTCTGTTCGAGACACTAAGTAATCAAATTGACAATTACTCCCACTTCAGGGAGTTTAAGGACAGTGATATCTGAGGCTGAATAGCTTAAGTTGAGTTAAAGAAATACAAAATTTTCTCAGTCAAAAAGTTTATTTGAAATAATTAACTCATCAGCATTGGACCTCTTAAGATTTCCTTAATTTTTAATGCTATCAACATGATAATTACAGGATGAATAACATATAAAAAACAGCATTGTTTCTGCCATTGCTGTATTGACTAACACTCCTGTGCACATTGATGAATCGCTTATTGGCCACAATTTAATGGGACCAAATTCATAAATATTTCTCTTTGCTAATGCTGCTTTTGTTGAAACTGCATATTTTCCCTGCATTTTGTTCTGTGCTTGTGCAATGTTTCTAACTTGTGTAGTAACCTCCAATGAAAGGGATGTATATTTATTTTACTGTGGATTTTTTCATGAAATGTAGGCGTCATTAACAAGGCCAGCATTTGTTACCCATCCCTCAATGCCCTTTAGAAGGTGGTGGTGAGTTGCCTTCTTGAATCCCTGCAGTCCGTGTTGTGTAGCTATTCCAACAGTCGGGAGTTCCAGGATTTTGGCCCAGCAACAGTGAAGGAGCAACAATATATTTTCAATTCAGGATGGTGTGTGACTTGGAGGGAAACTTGCAGATGGGGGTGTCCCTGCTGTTCTTGTTCCCCTAGGTAGTAGATGTCTAGGGTTTGGAGGGTGCTATCGCAGAAGCCTGGCAAGTTGCTGCACAGCATCTTGTAGATGGCACACGCTGTAGCCATAGTATTCTGGTGGTAGATTGGGTGCCCATCAAGCAGGTTGCTTTGCTCTGGACTGTGTTCAGTTTCTTGAGTGTTGCTGGAGCTGCACGCATCCAGTCAAGTGAGAAGTATTCCATTGCATTCCTGACTTGTGCTTTGTAGCCGATAGAAAGGCTTTGAGAAATCAGGAAGTGAGTCACTTGCCAGCCTCTGAACTGTGGTGACCCTCAGGATGTTATGGTTAGAATTCAGCAATGGTAATGCCATTAAATGTCAAGGCGAGGTGGTTAGACTCTCCCTGGAGGTGGTCATTGCCTGGCACTTGTGTGGCACAAATGTTACTTGCCACTTATCAGCCCAAGTGTGAATGTTGTGCACTTTTTGCTGCATAATGGCATGGACTCCTTCATTATCTGAGGAGCTGCAAATGGAACTGAGCACTGCAATTGTCAGTGAACATCCCTGCTTCTGACCTCATGGAGGGAAGGTCATTGATGAAGCAGCTGGAAACGGTTTGGCCTCAGACACCGCCCTGAGGAACTTCTGCAGCAATGTCCTTGGGCTCAGATGATTGGTCTGATGACCACAGTCATCATCTTTTGTGCTAGTTATTACTCCAGCCAATGGAAAGTTTTCCCCCAGTTCCCACTGATTTCAGTTTTACTTGTGTTCCTTGATGTTACACTCGATCAAATGCTGCCTTTGTCAGGGCCAGTCACTTCCACCTTACCTGGAATTCAGCTCTTTGGTTCATGTTTGGACCAAGGCTATAATGAAGTCTGGAGCCACGTGGCTCTGGCAGAACCTAAACTGAGCATCAGTGAGCAGGTTATTGGTGAGCAACTCTTACTTGATGGCACTCCCAATGAAACCTTCCATCACTTTGTTCGAGATTGAGTAGAGATTGATGGGGCAGTGATTGGCCAGATTGGATTTGTCCTGCCTTCTGGGCAATTTTCCATTTTGTCGAGTAGATGCCAGTGTTGTAGCTTTACTGGAACAGCTTGGCTAAGGGGCGTGGCTAATATGAATTTATTGTGCTCTTTCCTGCCCAGTTAGACCAGTACGTACCACTTTTGTTCAGGCTTTCCAACCTTGTGCTGAGGTCCACTTGTTAAGAGCTGGTCTGGATTGGAAGTGTACATAGTATGTACAATCTGACGACTGTATATTAGATATTGTTTTATCCTCACCCTCCATACATATGTTTGCAATTGGATAAGGTAACACTTGTTCTGATTTGTAAGTTATTCTCAATCTGCTTCAACTAGCTGAATTGAAATGTTATAATGAGACAAAATTGATGTATCACATGAATTTTAGTAATTTGTTTTAATGACATAAAACAACAACTTGTACTTATATAGTGCTTTTAATGTAGTAAACTGAAGAGTGCCTGCAGAGTCTCATCGACAGGTTTGCGGCTGCCTGCAATGAATTTGGCCTAACCATCAGCATCAAGAAAACTACCATCAGCATCAAGAAAACTAACATCATGGGGCAGGTCGTCCGAAATGCTCCATCCATCAATATTGGCGACCACGCTCTGGAAGTGTTTCAAGAGTTCACCTACCTAGGCTCAACTATCACCAGTAACCTTTCTCTAGATGCAGAAATCAACAAGCGCATGCGAAAGGCTTCCACTGCTATGTCCAGACTGGCCAAGAGAGTGTGGGAAAATGGCGCACTGACACGGAACACAAAAGTCCGACTGTATCAAGCCTGTGTCCTCAGTTCCTTGCTCTATGGCAGCGAGGCCTGGACAACGTATGTCAGCCAAGAGCAGCGTCTCAATTCATTCCATCTTCGCTGCCTCCGGAGAATACTTGGCATCAGGTGGCAGGACCGTATCTCCAACACAGAAGTCCTCGAGGCGGCCAACATCCCCAGCTTATACACACTACTGAGTCAGCGGCGCTTGAGATGGCTTGGCCATGTGAGCCGCATGGAAGATGGCAGGATCCCCAAAGACACATTGTACAGCGAGCTCGCCACTGGTATCAGACCCACCGGCCGTCCATGTCTCCGCTTTAAAGACGTCTGCAAACGCGACATGAAATCCTGTGACATTGATCACAAGTCATGGGAGTCAGTTGCCAGCGTTCACCAGAGCTGGCGGGCAGCCATAAAGGCGGGGCTAAAGTGTGGTGAGTCGAAGAGACTTAGTAGTTGGCAGGAAAAAAGACAGAAGTGCAAGGGGAGAGCCAACTGTGTAACAGCCCCGACAAACAAATTTTTCTGCAGCACCTGTGGAAGAGTCTGTCACTCTAGAATTGGCCTTTATAGCCACTCCAGGCGCTGTTTCACAAACCACTGACCACCTCTAGGCGCTTACCCATTGTCTCTCGAGATAAGGAGGCCAAAGAAGAAGAAGAATGTAGTAAAACATCCCAAGTATACTCTATCAGAAAATCAAGTTCTGAACTTTTCATTTTGGATGATCATAATTTGAAAGCAAAAAATAAATTCTAATAAAAAAGACAGCTGCTCAGAAGTCCCTTAAAGTTTGATGGGCAGTCAGAGTACCCAGTGTGGGACTAAACCATAATAGCCAGGAAGGTCTGTGGTTTTATGCCCTGTTAGTTGATTTCAGTTGGGCAGTGGTAGGGGACTACTACTAGTTTCTGTACCCCTGACTAGGGAGGGAAATATCTGCCAGAATTGTTCTTATTGATATTCGGTGACTCCTGTTGGGATGGTGTGTGCGAGAGAGAGAATTGCAGTTGATGGCCTGATTGAACATGGCTGTGGTGCCTCCCATGACTGAAGAACCTACTATCACTCACTGTCTGGGCTGACATGGAAAGAATGACTATTCGTGCAAGGTATTTGCAGAGCCTATGGAAGCATCTCCAGCAACAGTCAGGACCTTTTAGGAGTGGGGACAGATAATTGGAAATGGTGATGGGTGTGGGGGAAGAACACATCCTTTAATCCAATAGCAATATAAACTTGTAATTTTTAATTTTGTCTTGTGCCAAGGCATATTGCATTACTGTGCAAAAATCAATAACAGTCCACATTGTCTTTTGTTGTAATTAAAATGAAAGGTGCCACAAATGAAATGATTTCTAACTGCAGCTGTCATCCTGCTCATGCTGAAAATGTTAACCTGGTTTGCATGTACACTTTAACTTCTCGCACAATAAACATGGTAGCTAGTGGCCAAAAGGTTTCCATCGGTGATCTCATCAATTTCATGGCCATTTTGCAACACCAAAGACTGTCCAGCTTTTGGTGTCCTTATTCTCATGCTTGGCTTCTTAATGAGAGTAAATGAATTCTGACAAATTGTTTGCAATAATTTTGTTTTAAACTGGTTAGTATATCAATAGTGCACTAGTAACCAGAATAGATATTCAACATCGAATTTGAGCCTGGTCATTGCTTGGAACTTGAAAACCTGAACAAATTGTTCCCTGACATCCTAGTACAAGTTAGAGATTTCCCATAACCTGATGCATACCTCTGGATCCCAAGACGAATAACTAAATTGATTGATATTTACAGTAACTCAAAATCTTAAGATTTAATTTACAACAGGAATAAAAGGAGTGAAAATTAACTTAGAATGACCTGCGTAATGCTCAAAGGAACATTTGTTGACAAGTGACACCTCTGAATGGATTGCTACCGTGCCACCTTTGTAGTGAGCTTTCTACTTAATGCCCTAACAGGTACATTTTTGCCACAACTGTAATATAAAAGATGAGCTTTCTCAGTTTAAAAAAAAAATTGTTTATGGGATGTGGGCATCGCTGGCTAGACCAGCATTTGTTGCCCATCCCTAATTGCTCTTGAACTGAGTGGCTTGCCCAGCCATTAAGAGTCAACCACATTGCTATGGATCTGGAGTCACATGTAGCCAGACCAGGTAAGGACAGCAGATTTCCTTCCCTAAAGGACAGTAGAGAACCAGATGGGTTTTTATAACAATTGACAATGATTTCATGGTCACCATTAGACTAGCTTTTAATTCCAGATTTATTAATTGAATTCATATTTCACCATCTGCCGTGGTGGGATTTGAACCCATGTCCCCAAAGCACTACCCTGGGGCTCTGGATTTCTAGTCCAGTAACATTACCACTACGCCACCGGCTCCCCAAGGTTCTTCACCTTGAGTTAGAGGGATGTGAGTGAGCAGCATGTGCGATGCCATCACATATCCAATTAGGGCGGCACAGTGGCGCAGTGGTTAGCACCGCAGCCTCACAGCTCCAGGGACCCGGGTTCGATTCCGGGTACTGCCTGTGTGGAGTTTGCAAGTTCTCCCTGTGTCTGCGTGGGTTTTCTCCGGGTGCTCCGGTTTCCTCCCACAAGCCAAAAGACTTGCAGGTTGATGGGTAAATTGGCCATTATAAATTGTCACTAGTATAGGTAGGTGGTAGGGAAATATAAGAACAGGTGGGGATGTGGTAGGAATATGGGATTAGTGTAGGATTAGTATAAATGGGTGGTTGATGTTCGGCACAGACTCGGTGGGCCGAAGGGCCTGTTTCAGTGCTGTATCTCTAATCTAATCTAATCTAATCTTAACTCTGGTAGTGGGGCACAATTGGCAGTTATGTGGTTAGGAGAATGGAGACCATGAGGCTGACACATGAAGGGTGAACCAGTGTGCCAGTGGTGGATATTGGAGTTCAGTGGTACTATATATGGAATGTACTGCAGCAACTCTCCAAGCCTACTTCAGCAGCAGCATGACCTGGACAACCAAACTGGATAAGAGCACAATGTTGTGGGAGTAGCAATACCTGAACAAAGAACAGTACAGCACAGGAACAGGCCATTCGGCCCTCCAAGCCTGCGCCGATCTTGATGCCTGCCTAAACTAACACCTTCTGCACTTCCGGGCCCCATATCCCTCTATTCCCTTCCTATTCATGTATTTGTCAAGATGTCTCTTAAACGTCGCTATCGTATCTGCTTCCACCACCTCCCCTGGCAGCAAGTTCCAGGCACTCACCACCCTCTGTGTAAAAAAACTTGCCTCGCACATCCCCTCTAAACTTTTCCCCTCGCACCTTAAACCTATGTCCCCTAGTAACTGACTCTTCCACCCTGGGAAAAAGCTTCTGACTATCCACTCTGTCCATGCCGCTCATAACTTTGTAAACCTCTATCATGTCGCCCCTTCACCTCCGTCGTTCCAGTGAAAACAATCCGAGTTTTTCCAACCTCTCCTCATAGCTAATGCCCTCCAGACCAGGCAACATCCTGGTAAACCTCCTCTGTACCCTCTCCAAAGCCTCCACACCCTTCTGGTAGTGTGGCGACCAGAATTGCATGCAATATTCTAAGTGTGGCCTAACTAAGGTTCTGTACAGCTGCAACATGACTTGCCAATTTTTATACTCTATGCCCCGACCGATGAAGGCAAGCATGCCGTATGCCTTCTTGACTACCTTATCCACCTGCGTTGCCACTTTCAGTGACCTGTGGACCTGTACGCCCAGATCTCTCTGCCTGTCAATACTCCTAAGGGTTCTGCCATTTACTGTATACCTCCCACCTGCATTAGACCTTCCAAAATGCATTACTTCGCATTTGTCCTGCAGACATGCCTCCAAGTCACGCCATCCTAATTTGGACACACATTGCCGGTCCTTCATAGTTATTCAATCAAAATCCTGGCTATGCAAGCCAGGCTGTTGTCTATGTCCACAGTAACATCTGGTACCAGCAAACTGAGAAGAAGCAGTACATATTTTCTTTTCAGTCTTCATTTGTAGGTGTGAGAAATACCCAAAACATACCCTTTATCTATTCAATTTTCATGAGTTTTTTCTTATTCAAAATATATTTAATGATTAAACTTGGTGAGCCACATATTTAATAAAGACAATGATTTTGCTTTCTTTTACTAAATATATTGAGTGTATTACATATACTTGAAGTGTGTGGAATCCTTACCAAACAGGTAGCCCAGTACATAGAAATTACAGGCAATTATTAAGATTAACTTTGCATTAACACCTTCGTCAAGGTATTTTAATGATTTATGTACCCCATACTTTCAGGACATGCTTAAACATCTTGTTTTTGTACTTAGTTAAAGTTATGTTTCCAAAATTAAAAATGTTGCTGTATTATATACTATTAGTAGAGAATCTGTTGCAGATCTAATTCCTCCAAGCAAAGGATTGGCTAAATCACCAACAACAACTCAAGACAGGCCTGGTGATGCTTCTGATTAAGGACATACACAAGAAAAGATCCATGGGACTAGGATACTTTTATCCTCTGAGTGTAATTGTCACTTAAACATTAGACTTCTGACATTAGTCATGATACGTTATTAATATGATGCACACGTCCTACTATCAAGCTGAAGAAACCTCACCCCCGGAAATTCTGTTGACTTGTATTCGTATGTTCCATTAGTGCTTGGAAAGAAATTTTGAGTTCTTTTTGTTAACTTCTCAAATTTGTGTACTGAATTATTTTAAGATGTTGGTAACTCTTCATCTCCTGTTCAGAGAGTTGAAATTCACTATGAATTTGTAATTAAAAATGCCCACAGAAGGACCTAGTCATTTGCACCAGCTGGATTTCTTGAAAATGAAGCGGCCAGGCCATGTGCAAGATGAGAATGAATTAGTTTGGAAAATAATTAGTGGGTTAGTGACCTGCTGGGGGTTTCCTGGTCACTTGCAAGGGCCAGAGAGTAAAGCACAGTATGATTAGATCAAGTCAGCATAGTTTTGGGAAAGGGAAATCCTGTTTGACAATTGGAGTTTTTTTGAGGATGGAACTAGTAGGGTAGAGAAAGGAGAACCAGTAGATTTAGTATACCTGGATTTCCAAAAAGCATTTGATAAGGTTCCACACAAAAGCTTAATAGGCAAGATAAGGGCTCGTGGAGTTGGGGGTAATATATTAGCATGGATAGAGGATTAATTAACAGACAGGAAGCAAAGAGTGGGAATAAATAGGGCATTTTCAAGTTGGCAGGCTGTGACTAGTGGGGTGCTGCAAGGATCAGTGCTGGGGCCTCAGCTATTTACAATCTATATTAATGACTTAAATGAAGTATCTAAGTTTGCTGCTGATACAAAGCTAGGTGGAAAGGTAAGCTGTGGGGCAGACACAGAGGCTGCATAGAGATACAGACAGGTTAAGTGAGTGGGCAACAAGGTGGCAGATGGAGTATAATATGGGGAAGTGTGAAGTTATTCACTTTGGTCGTAAGAATAGAAAAGCAGAATATTTTTTGAAAGGTGTGAAACTTTTAAATGTTGGTGTTCGGAGAGACTTTGGTGTGCTTGTACAAGAAACGCAGAAAGTTAGCATGCCGGTACAGCAAGCAATTAAGAAGGCAAATGGCATTTTGGCCGTTATTGCGGGGGATTGGAGTATAGGAATAAGGAAGTCTTACTACAATTGTACTAGGCTTTGGTGAGACCACACCTAGAATACAGTGTGCCGTTTTGGTCTCTAGTTAAGGAAGGATCTACTTGCATTGGAGGCAGTACAACAAAGGTTCCTAAATTGGTCCCTGGGACAAGGGGGTTGTTCTATGATAGGCTGAGTAAATTGGGCCTTTATTCTGTGGAGATTAGATGAGAGACGATCTTATTGAAACATACAAGATTCTGAAGGTGTTTGATAGGGTAGATGCTCGGAGATTGTTTCTGCTGGTCGGGGAATCTAAAACACGAGGGTACGGTCTCAGGTTAAGGAGCCGATTGTTTAGGACTGAGATGAGGAGAAATTACTTTGCTCAAAGGGTTGTGAATCTTTGGAATTCTCTACCCCAGAGAGTTGTGGATGCTCCATCATTAAATATATTTAAGGCTGGGATAGACAGATGTTTGGTGTCTCAGGGAATCAAGGGATATGGGGAGCAGGCAGGAAAGTGAAGTTGAAGTCCAAAGATCAGCCATGATCGTATTGAATGGTGGAGCAGGCTCAACGGGCCATATTTTCTATTCGCACTCCTATATCTTGTGTTCTTATGGCTCCTGTATTGGCTGTAGGTTTCTTTTTTTCTCTTCTGTGCCAAGTGGCACATGAGGCAAGCCATTTCTTCCACTGCTTTTGCATTCAGCAGATCATGCATTGTCTTTTTGGTCGTTTCCATAACCATGACCCTTTTTGTGTGGACAGGTTTTTAGTCTGACTCTCAACCTTCTACCTGCAGAACTGTCTAAATGCAATACAATACCAATTCCATTACCATCAGAAGTGAAATCTCCACTGATCTCCTGCTTCACAGGGTCTGTGGTAGAGAGAGGCCACTCGGCTCCCATCGGACCCAAGTATCCTGCTGGAGGTTACTTCGGTGTCCAGAGAATGAAATTCACCTCTGCTCCCTGGGACTGTTTAAGGAATGGGGCTTGAATCCATGATCTCCCAACTCAGGTGGAGATGCTACCGCTGAGCCAAGGCTCATTGCCTTTCTGGCCTTTTGCTGCTCCCAGTGGAAGAGATTTTTGGTACATAAGGATACAACAGTAAAGGACATCAACAAGGATAAACATTTTAAAAAGCCCCTTATCTTCAACATTCACTCCATCCTTCACTATTCTGCCAGCTTATTCTGAGGTTCATGCAAGTCTTTAACTGATGTCAGAAGATCCACTAGAGCTACCTAGTTTTAATGTGACATAGACTGTCAGTAAAATTGTGCTTATAAGCTCTTTTGTTTGAATGAAGTGATAGCTCTATCTGTTTCTGTAGTGAAAAAAAGCAGACAGATCAGGTGACCAAGGCTGGTATGTGAGTTATTTTGAGCTTGCTTCTAATGAGTAATGCTTTCAAGCCTTGCTGCTTGCTTATCTTCAGTAAATTTTGATTAAATAATCAGTAGATCAATTATCAAACAGCTAAAAACTACAGATTTTTCTATCAGCAATTACTTTCGGTTTGATAGTCAAGTCAAGCCTGACTACAATGAATTTCGTCTTTCCTTGCTTCCAGCACCTTCTTCCCCCCACCACCCTCCCCCATGCCCAACACCTGCCCACAATGCTGACTTAAACGCCGTTAATGTGTGGAGTGAAGCATAATCTTTGAGGGAAAGCCTTGATTACCACTGTTTTCTCAGTCTTCAGGTGATAAAGTTTGAAAGTATTTCTTGTCAATAAATCCACAGTGGGGCAGGAAAAACTGAACTTGTCTTTCTAATATTTGTAATAACTGTGTAATAACTTAGAAAGTTGGTAAGGGACATAATCTGACATCAGTGGTCACCTGGATGAGATTTTCATTTTGTCGTCCATTAATAGTCAAGGAGGAAATCTAGAACAGAAAAGGCCAGTTCTGACAGCTGTTCCTCACTGCCCAAAAAATGTGGCTTTCGCATTCAAACATAGACCAATAATGAAATAAAAATAGACTAACACAGCAAAGTTTGATAAACTAATTCAATGAACTGATTTTTTTCCCCAAATAAATGGTTTGTTGATGCTGGGAGTAAGAACAGTTTGGTGTGGAACTGAGAATTGCAGTAACCATGATTGGGGGACTTCTAGCAGGTTGAATGCAGATGCTGTGTTGATTTTTGCTTGAGTGGTTATAATGACAGCCCTAGGGCAACATCTAAAAACCTACTGTGGTTTGTTTCCTTTCACCATTTTGTGGAAATCAATTATATCTTAATAGTTTATAGATTTTACAGCAGCATTTTCACTGAAGGAGTGCACCAGTTTTTGTTTTCCCAATAAAATCTGTATACTTAAATCATTATCGCATCAACTTCAGGTTGGTTTACAACAGCTGGATTAGTGTTTCCTCATTGAAAACAATATAGAGCAACACGGTTGCCTTAGTCAGTAAATGTGCATTGCAAATAATTCCTGGCTAGCTAAGCTCCAACTTGTGCTCTTTCTATAGAGGTGAGGATGCCAGTTGCACAAGGAAGGTGGGAAGGTCTTGGTAATCAATTGCAAAACCCTATTACCATTGCAATAGTTTGATATCTCTATCAGCAATAATGCAAGTTTGTTAAGCAATGAGACAAGCTGGTTGGTACAGTCCTGCATTGGACATTACTGTGACTTGAAATAACTTGGTCATAAATTAATGAATTGAGCTGAGAGAGAGATTTGCGTTTGCATTTTTCAGCAGGCAGATATGCTTATGCAGAGTTTTCCTGCCATTGGATTGACCTGCTGCTCAGCTGGCTTTATTGATGAGTGTATGATGGAAATGATTATCTGCAGTATACATAGCCAGAGTAATATACCCAACGCGGAGTTCAGTGGAGCAACTTCACCTCCCTTTTACTAAAGTAGCTTTAGACGCTGGCCAATTACTAATGTCACAAGTGCACAGAGGTTACTTCCAGCTGTCTGCTGATGTTTTCATAGAGATTGGAGATGGTCGTTGGAAAATGACTTGGGTCTGTGCAGATTTGAAATACGTTTTGGAAGGATGACTGTGTTGTGCAGTAAACTTTTTTTTTAAATCTGCTTAATGCAGATATATTCCGACAATAGATTTTAATTATAGGTTCCATACAATATGAATTTATAGCTTCAGTCTTCTCAAAATAGTCTGTCTGTGTAAGAAATGGTTATTTTTGCTTGTTAGGAACAATGAGGATAACTGTCGGTTAGGTCGCGTATCATTCTCATAATTTTAGTTCTCATCCTTTATTTGAGGTTACAGATTTAAGGTGATTGGAAATAGAATCATAGAATGGTCATAGCAGAAAAGGAGGCCATTTACTCTGTCATGTCCATGTCAGCTGTCCCAAAAAGCAATTTAGCTAGTCCCATTCATTGCCCTTTCCCTGTAGAGTTGCAAATTTTTTCTGATCAGTTGCTTATCCTAATCCCTTTTTAAAGCCGTGATTGAATCTGCCTCCACCACACACTCGGGCAGTACATTCCAGGTCCTAATCACTTGCTGCATTAAAAAAAAGTTTTGCCTCATGGCACTGTTTGGCAAAAGAACTACCGCTTTAAATCAGAGTCCTCTGGTTCACTACCTTCTGCCAGTGGGAATAGCTTCTATCCACTCTGTCTAGACCCCTCGTGAATTTGAACACCTATATCAAATCTCCTCTCAAACTTTCAGGAGAAGAACCCCAGCTTCTCTAGTCTATCCAGGTAACTGAAGTCCCTCATCCCTGGAACCATTATTTTCTGCACCCTCTCTTAAAGCCTTCACGTCCTTCCTAAATTACGGTGCCCAGAATTGGACGCAATACTTCAGCTGAGTCTGAACCAATGTTTTATCAAGGTTTGCCATAACCTCCTTGCTTTTGTACTGTATGCCTCTATTTATAAAGTCCAGGAGCCCATATGCCTTTTTAACCACTTTCTCAACTTGCCCTGCCACTTCAGTGATTTGTTCATACATATCCCCAGGTCCCTATGCTCCTGCACCCACTTTAGAATTGTACCCTTTAGTTTATATTGCCTCTCCTTGTTGTTCCTACCAAAATGTACCACCTTACACTTCTTTGCATTAAAGTTCATTGTGTCTGCCCATTTTACCAACCTGTCTGTCCTTGTGAGATCGACCACTATCTTCCTCACTTCACATTACTTCCAAGTTCTGTGTCATCTGCAAATTTTAAAATTGTTCTGTGTACATCCAAGTCTAGGTCATTAATGTCCATCAAGAAAAGCATTGGCCCTAGTACCAACCCCTGGGGAATCCCACTGTATACCTTCCTGCAGTCCAAAAAACCACTGTTCACCACTACTGTTTTCTGTCACACAGCCAACTTTGCTTCCATGCTACCACTATCCCTTTTATTCCATGGACTTTGACTTGGTGACAAACCTGTTAGATGGCACTTTATCAAATGCCTTTTGGAAATCCATGTACACCACATCAACTGCATTATCCTCATCAACCCTCTCTGTTACCGCATCAAAAAACTTAAGTTAGTTAAACATGATTTACCTTTAACAAATCCATGCTAGCTTTCTTTAATTAATCCATAATTTAGATTTAGAGATACAGCACTGAAACAGGCCCTTCGGCCCACCGAGTCTGTGCCGACCATTAACCACCCATTTAAACTAATCCTACACTAATCCCACATTCCTACCACATCCTCACCTGTCCCTATATTCCCCTACCACCTACCTATACTAGGGGCAATTTATAATGGTCAATTTACCTATCAACCTGCAAGTCTTTTGGCTGTGGGAGGAAACCGGAGCACCCACGCAGACACAGGGAGATCTTGCAAACTCCACACAGGCAGTACCCAGAATTGAACCCGGGTCGCTGGAGCTGTGAGGCTGCGGTGCTAACCTCTGCGCCACTGTGCCGCCCAAGTAACTCTTAATTTTGTCCCAGATTATTGTTTCAAAAAGCTTTCCCATCACCAAGGTTATAAACTAATTAGCCTGTAGTTGCTGGGTTTGTCTTTGCACTTTTTTTTGAACAATGTTATGACATTTGCAATTCATAAAGTCCTCTGGCACCACCCCTATATCTAAGGAGGATTGGAAGATTATGGTCCGTGCCTCTGCAGTTTCCACCCTTAGTTTCCCCTATCATCTTCTGATGCATCTCATCCAGTCCTGGTGACTAATCTACTTTAAGTCTTAAGGCTTTCTAATACTCCCTTTCATCAATTTTTAACCCATCCAGTATCTCAATTACCTCCTCTTTCACTATGACTTTGGCAGCATCAACTTCCTTGGTAAAGACAGATGCAAAGTACTCATTTATACCTCAGCCATGTCCTCTGTGTTCATACATTGATCCATTTTTTTGGGTCCCTAATTGGCCCCACCACTCCTCGTGCTACCCTTTTACTATTTATACTGCTCAAACTTTTGGATTCCATTTTATTCTAGCTGTCTAACACTTGCTTAAAACCTGTTACATTTCTAATATTTGCCAGTTCTGATGAAGGGTCACTGACCTGAAACGTTAACTCTTCTCTCTCCACAGATGTATTTCCAGCATTTCTTGTTTTTATTTTAGCTGTCAGTCTCTTCTCATACTTTGCCTCTCCTATTTCCTTTTTTACTTTCCCTCTGAACTTTCTATATTCAGTCTGGTTCTCACTTGTATTAACCACCTGGCATTTGTCATACGCACAGCTTTTCTGCTTCATTTTACTCTCTACCTCTTTTGTCATCCAGGGAGCTCTGAAACTGTTTGTCCTGCCTTCCCCACCAGCCCCCCCCCCCCCCCCATTTCCACCTTGTAGCAATGTACCTCGACTCTACCCAAACCATGTCCTCTTTAAAGGCAGCCCATTGTTCTATTTCAGTTCTTCCTGCCAATGTTTGATTGCAATTTACCTGGAACAGATCTGTTTTCACCCCACTGAAATTGGCCCTCCTCTAATTGAGTGTTTTTTTTATTCTAGATTGCTCTTTGTCCTTTTCCATAGCTCACCTAAACCTTATGATACTGTGATCACTGTTCCCTAAATGTACCCCAGCTGACACTTGACCCAGTTGACTCACCTCATTCCCCAGAACCAGATCCAGCAATGCCTCCTTGCTTGTTGGGCCAGAAACATTGATCAAGAAATTTCTCCTGAGGACACTTCAGAAACTCTTTCCCCTCTCTTCCCTTTATATTATTGCTATCCCAGTCTATATTAGGATATTTATAGCCCCCATTATCACTACTCTGTAGTTTTTGCATCTCTCTAATTTTCCTACAGATTTGCTCCTTTATATCTTTGCCATTAGTTGGTGGCCTATAAAATACATCCGTTAGTGTAATGATACGTCAGTTGTTTCTTAACTGTAACCAAATAGATTCTGTCCTTGACCCCTCCAGCGCATCCACCAAAGGCGACAGGAGGAAAAACCTTTTTACTCCATGAGTGGTTGCAATCTAGAATGCATTGCCTGAAAAAATGGTAGAGGCAGATTCAATCGTGGCTTTCAAAAGGGAATTGGATAAGCACTTAGAAGGAAAACAAATTGCAGGGTTACAGGGAAAGGGCGGGATAGTGGGACCAGCTAAATTGCTCTTGCAGAGAGCCAGCATGTACTTGACGGACCGAATAGCTGCCTCCTATGCTGTAACCATTCTGTGATTCTATTTGATATTTTGCTTGCTTTTAAAATTCCTTTTTATTGGATAAAATTCTTTAAGGAAATCCTGATGAATCCATTGCTTTGTGTCGCAGTTTCCTTAACTGAAAATCTCGTGTTGCATATGTGATTCTTCTAGTCCTTTTACTTTTGCACTTGTTACTGTCCTGAGTTTAGTAAATCTCCACCGCAGCGTTTAATTTTAGCACATTTAGAAGCTATTAGTTTAAGATGCTGAACATGTGCTGCAAACAGCTGAGAAGATTATTTCATTTCTTGTGTCAGGAAGCTCATGTTATTGGAAGGAACCCTATATCTGCATTGCTTTTGTTCTATGCCACTGGTGTCATGTAATACTGACCCATACTGGTACTTTTTATGTTAACTTTGGAAGGTCTCTTTCTGGATGAGTTGTAAGCTTTTGTGCTATCAAATCAAAAGCAGTCTTTGTTAGGAGGCATTAGAAGTTCTGTATTTATTTTACACAAAATAATCTGTTTTAGATAGCTGGATCCTCCGTGATAACTTCCCTGACTTCGCAAATACTGTCTTAAAAAAATTTATTTTCATGGTCACTTTCTACACTTCTATTCATGCGTTATCAGCTGAGTATAAAGGTTTTACATTATCAAGTATATGCTGGGCTATTTGCTGCGTGACATTTCTTTTCCTTCCATATAATTCTCACCCCATTCTTCTGTTTTATAATACAATAAGATTCTGTAAAATTAGGTATTTTTCCGCTTGAGTTTGAACGAAGTCATGACTTTTGTGATTCTTTGTTTTGTGAGAAGAGCCAATGCACTGCAGGAAGGCTTTGAAACCAGTGATAAATGGTGCTGTAAACTCTTAATCATGACTACCTCGCACTTCTGTTCCTTCACAACTGTAATTGATGAAGAAAACAGCTATCTCCGCAAAAGAGGCTTTCTGTTTGCGTTTCATTAGCCCTTTTTGTACCGTGAGTTCTTATGAACTGGAAAGGCAAAGAAAAACACACAACTAGACATTTCTTCTGACTTTGAAACTGCTGAATGAAGTGCGTAGACTTTGCTATTCTGTTCACATGGTAACAGTATAAATAGATACAAAGAACCAGGCACTGTATAAAGAATACTTCTGTTTGCTGTGAGCAGAGTCTGATCTCCCATTCCATTCCTCCCTGCATTCTGCTTCAACTTGTCTTTGTAATCTTATCTGCGGACAGTGAGTCTGCAGGATACAAAGTAGGCAGCCTAGTCATAGGCTCCACTTAAAGCTACAGTGCATCATAATTGTATTTTTCTTTTGATTGCTGAAAATAGAGACATGTTGTCAAAGCTTTTCGACTTGAACTCGTCAGGACAATTCACAAGAATACCAATGTAAGGGAAAACAGCAACGTTATATTGTATGAGAAGAGAGTGCTGATTTTTCTTGTAGGTAGGGCATGCTTCGGAGGGGAGGAGGAAAGCACCTTGTTCTTGCTGTGATTTTTTTTTTAAATCTGGTTTACAGCAGGGAAGATCAAGGAGAGAAATGTGTTTGCGTACATTTGGGGCTGGATTTTACGTCTGGCGGACGGGAGCTGGCCACTGACATAAAAGTCAGTGGCGAACCCGCTTCTGCCTAGCCCGGGGATCCGTCCTGCATTTTACGGGTCCCCGGGCTTTAATTGTTCTGAGGCAGATCCCTCCTCATTGAGCTGCCGGCCAATCATCGGGCCAATCACCGGGTGCGGTGGCTGCTGCTGAGACTGCGGCCCAACTAAGGAAATGGAGCCAGGAGTGCGGGTAAGTTTGGTTTGCCTCGCCAGGGGTAATCATTTGGGCCCTGGCGAGACGAGGGTGGTTGTTTGGGGGGAAGGGAGGCATCTTGAGTTCCAGGGGTGGTTGGGGAAGCGGGGAGGCTCTCAACTGTGTGCACCCTGTGCCCGATCGTCAGGGCACCCCCCGGTGCACTGAGAGGCCACCAAGTTTCACATGCGGCCTTCCACGTCTTCAGAACACCCGCTTGCCATGGTTAAAATCCCTGTGGAGGTGGGAGAAGGTGCTTAAGAGGCCGTTAAATGGCCACTTAAGGGCCTTGATTGGCCTGGGGCGGGCAGCCCGTTTTTGCCCCCCACCTCCCGCCCGACATAAAGTGGGGCGGGAGCGGATCAGGAAGGCCTCCCGGAGCCTCCCGCTCTATTGTACACCACCCCCCCCCCCTCCCCCCACCAACCGGCTCGCTGCAGTGGCGTAAAATTCCGGCCTTGAAGTGTAGGGGAGGTGGTGGCGTACTGGTAATTTCACTGGACTAGCAATCCAGGGGACCTGCATTCATATCCCACAACGGCAACTGGTGGAATTTAAATTCATTTAATAAATCTGGAATTTAAAAAAAAAAGCTAGTCTCAATGACGGTGACCATGAAACCATTGTTGATTGTCGTAAAAACCCATCTGGTTCACGAATGTCCTTCAGGGAAGGAAATCTGCTGTCCTTACCTGGTCTGGCCTACATGTGACTCTTAACTGCCCGCTGATGTGAATTAGCAAGCCACTCAGTTGCACCAAACCACTAGGGAAAAGTCTAAAAGGAATGAAACCGAACACCCGGCATCGACCTAGGCACCGGAAACGACAACGGCAAACCCAGCCCTGCCGACCCTGCAAAGCCCTCCTTGATAACAGCTGGGGCTTGGGCCAAATTTGGGAGAGCTGTCCCACAGACTAGCTGTGCAACACCTGACATAGTCATACTCACGGAATCGTACCTTACGGACAATGTCCCAAACACCACCATCACCATCCCTGGGTATGTCCTGTCCCAGAGGTGGCAGCACAGTCGTATACATTCGGAAGGGAGTTGCCTGGGAGTCCTCAAGATTGACTCGGGGCCTCATGAAGTCTCAAACATGGGCAAGGAAACCTCTTGCTAATTACCACCTACTGCCCTCCCTCCGCTGATAAATCCTTTATGTTGAACAGCACTTGGAAGAAGCACTGAGGGTGGCAAGGACAGAGAATGTACTCTGGGTAGGGGACTTCAATGTCCATCACCAAGAGTGGCTCGGTAGCAGCACTACTGACGGAGCTGGCCAAGTCCTAAAGGACATGGCTGCTAGACTGGGTCTGCAGCAGGTGGTGAGGGAGCCAGCAAGAGGGAAAAACCTACTTGACCTAGTCCTCACCAATCTAGATGTCGCAGATGCATCTGTCCATGACAGTATTGGTAGGAGTGACCATCGCACAGTCGTTGTGGAGACTAAGTCCCACCTCCACATTGAGGATACCCTCCATCGTGTTGTGTGGCACTACCACCATACTAAGTGGGATAGATTCAGAACACATCTAGCATCTCAAAACTGGGCATCCATGAGGCGCTGTGGGCCATCAGCAGCAGCAGAATTGTATTCAATCACAATCTGTAACCTTATGGCCCAGCATATCCCCCATTCCAGCATTACCATCAAGCCAGGGGACCAACACTGGTTTAATGAAGAGTGCAGGAGGGCATGCCAGGAGCACCACCAGACAAACCTAAAAATGAGATGTCAACCTGGTGAAGCTACAACACAGGACTAGATGAATGCCAAACATTGGAAGCAGCATGCAATCAACAGAGCTAAGCGGTCCCACAAGGAACGGATCAGATCTAAGCTCTGCAGTCCTGCCACATCCATGGTGGTGTATAATTAAACAACTAACAGGAGGAGGAGGCTCCACAAATATCCCCATCCTCAATGATGGGGTGCCCAGCATATCCAGGCTGAAGCATTCGCAACCCTCTTCAGCCAACAGTGCCAGTGGATGATCCATCTCTGCATCCTCCTGAGGTCGGCAGCATCACAGATGCCAGTCTTCAGCCATGATTCACTCCACGTGATATCAAGAAATGGCTGAAGGCACTGCGTACTGCAAAGGCTATGGGGCCCTGACAACATTCCAACAATAGTCCTGCAAACTTGTGCTCCAGAATGGGCCGCGCCCCGAGCCAAGCTGTTCCAGTGCACTTGCAACGCTGGCATCTACCCGACAATGTGGAAAATTGCCCAGGTATGTGCTGTACACTAAAAGCAGGAAAATCCAACCTGGCCAATTACCGCCCTATCAGTCTATTCTCAACCATCAGTAAAGTGCTGGAAGGTGTTGTCGACAGTATTATCAAGCGACACTTACTCAGCAATAACCTGTTCACTGATGCTCAGTTTGGGTTCCGCCAAGGCCCCAGCACCTGAACTCATTACAGCCTTTATCCAAACAGGGACAAAAGAGCTGAACGCGAGAGCTGAGGTGAGAGTGAATGCTCTTGGCATCAAAGCAGTAACTGACCAAGTGTGGCATGAAGGAGCCCAAGCAAAACTGGAATCAGTGGGAAAACTCGCCTGTGATTGGAGTCATAGCTAGCACAAAGGAAGATGGTAGTGGTTGTTGGAGGTCAATCATCTCAGTCCCAAGACATCACTGCAGGATTTCCTCAGGGTAGTGTCCTCGGCCCAACCATCTTCAGCTGCTTCATCATGACCTTCCATCAGTCATAAGGTCAGAAGTGTTTGCTGATGATTGCACAATGTTCACCATTCGCGACGACTCCGATACTGAAGCAGTCCGTGTCCGTATGCAACAAGACCTGGACAACATCCAGGCTTGGGCTGATAAGTGGCAAGTAACATTCATTCCACATAAGTGCCAGGCAATGATCATCTCCGACAAGAGAGAATCCAACCATTGACCAGAAATTGAACTGGACCAACCAAATAAATACTGTGGCTACAAGAGCAGGTCAGAGGCTGGGAATCCTGTGGCAAGTAACTCACCTCCTGACTCCCCAAAGCCTGTCCACCATCTACACGGCACAAGTCAGGAGTGTGATGGAATACACATGCCTGGATGGGTGCAGCTCCAACAACACTCAAGAAGCTCGACACCATCCAGGACAAAGCAGTCTGCTTGATTGGCACCCCATCCACCACCTTCAACATTCATTCCCTCCACCACCGGTGCACATTGACAGCAGTGTGCTCTGCAGCAACTCACCAAGGCTGCTTCGACAGCACCTTCCAAACCCGCAATCTCTTTCACTTAGAAGGACAGGGGCAGCAGATGCATGGGAACACCACCACCTGCAGGTTCCCCTGCAAGCCACACACCATCCTAACTTGCAACTATATCGCCGTTCCTTCACTGTCAAAATCCTGGAACACCTTCCTGACAGCACTGTCGGTGTACTGACACCACATGGACTGCAGCGGTAGAAGAATGAGAGGCGATCTCATTGAAGCATAAAAGATTCTGAAGGGGCTGAATAGGGTAGATGCTCAGATTGTTTCTGCTGGTTGGGCAATCTAAAACACGGAGGCAGAGTCTCTGCATAAGGGGCCGATTGTTTAGTACTGAGATGAGAAAGTACTTCACTCAAAGGGTTGTGCATCTTTGGAATTTTCTACCCCAGAGGGTTGTGGATGCTCCATCATTGAATACGTTTAGGGCTGGAATGGACAGATTTTTGGGGTCTCGGAGTTGAGGGATATGGTGAGTGGGCGTGAAAGTGTATTTGAAGCCTAAGATCAGCCATGATTGTATTGAATGGCGGAGCCAGTGTGATGGGCCATATGGTCTACTTCTCTTACTACTTATATTTCTTGTGTTCGTGTGTGCTCTTGTGTTCAAGAAGGCAGCTCACCACCACCTTCTCAAGGGCAGTTAGAAATGGGCAATAAATGCTGGCCTAGCCAGCGACGCCCACATCCCGTGAAAGAATAAATTTTTTAAAAGTTTGATGTTTCTCTTTGTGCTGCTCTTCTGCCTCCTTTTCCTGCAAATAGTTGAGAACGGAACACAGGTCAGCATCATAGATGCATAAAATACATGTTTATAGCTTTCCTGTTTACCTACTTGATAAAGGCTCCAAGAAGTGTGGTTCTCAGCCATGCAGAGCAGCGTGTCTCAGCTTTGACTCCCAGTTTTTCTAGTGTTTGCTGATTCTTACCAGGTGAACATCTGAGACATAACAGTCGACGTCGGTGCACTGGACTATGGCTGCCATTGCTAGTTGCTATTGAGGGATTAGGAAGGATAACACCTGCAGAACAATAATCAGTACCTTCTGAAGAGAATCATAGCATCATACATACAGCACAAAGAGGCCATTCAGCCTGTACATGCTCTTGGAAGGAGCTAACCATTTAGTTCCACTCCCTTGCTCTTTCCTCATAGGCCTGTAAATTTTTCCTTTTCCTTTTAGGCAGTGCATTCTCGGTTACAATGCACTGCATTTAAAAAAAAACTGTGCTTGACTGCCCTCTGGTTCTTCTAGCAATCATCTTAAATCTGTGTCCTCTGGTTACTAATTTCCTGCCACTAGGAACAGTTTCTCCTTATCTATTGTATCAAGGGCATTCATTAGTTTGAGCACCTCCTTTTAAATTCCCCTCTTAGCCTTCTCTGCTCTAAGGAGAACAATCACAGTTTCCTAAGTCTCATCCCTGGTATTGTTCTGAAAAAGTTAAAAAAAAAAAATTGGTAAAACAAATATATAGGCTACAGTAGCTTTGAAAATATTTTCACTAGTTATGTGACTAATATTTGATAGCGCTGTTACCAAGAGAATTTGTATACTGAAAGTGGCTTGGAGATCACTGGTTTATAATCGTGATCATCTAAAGATACAGTAGCAGTAAAGTAAACTCACCCAAACATGTTAAGCTACTTTCATTCTCGTATCTTTCAAGCAGAAACCTTAAGACTTTTCAAATCTGTAGTGTTATTATACCAACAGTGATCTAGAAATAAGGCATTCTTAATCCCAATGCCTCAGATATTACCGTCCTAATAACCACTTCAGCGCTTCAGTGCATCTAGCAAATTCAGCAGTGAAAAGAGATTTCCTGCTATGAAAAGTAGTACAAATATGGCAAGGTGTAATCTTCTCTAACCAATAACTAGGGGAAGAACAGTCTCACTGTCGGCAAACAATGTAAATGGAACTTGATAGTGGTCACTCTTGACTTTTACCAAAGTATATATAAATTGTGCAACATTTAGGTAGGTATCTTGTATAATAATGTAGTACTGTTGCCTCATTGAAGAAAGAACTTGCATTTATTTGGCACCTTTCATAACCTTGGGAAGTCTGTGTTTCATCGTAGTAGCATAGAATTATGTTGGGAATAATACTTCTATTTATATAGTGTTACAATTGAGGCGGTTTATTCTAGTCCCACTTCTCCACAGGTCACAACATATTTTAAATTTTCCCACATACTGATACAGTCAATCACATACTCTCTCTTTCCCAGAATAGAACACCGTATCCAGGTTGCTTTAATGACAACAAAATTATCAGTTTATTATTAAACAAGTCTTAGCTAGTATTGAAGTAAAACATGAACACCGATTTTAAATTTAAAAAGTTCCCTTTTTACCTTGGTCCCTTCTCACGCACGCACACACACACGTACACCGGTTAACCAAAAAGATAAAAGGGATTTTTATAAATTCAGAGCTCTGTTACAGACCAAATACCTGGGCAGATTTACTTCATTTTTGAAGAAAACAGCAGATGAGATATGTTCCAAAAACTGGCATACTGTATATCTTCAGAGTACACGTCGGCAGGTCACTAAGATCCTTCAGAACAATTCTTTTCAGGCGGCATTGAGAATTAATTTTAGCAGGCTTTCTTCAGAGACAGGAAACGAGATGAATCGACACAGTGGACTTCACAGGGTCTTTTATGGAATTGCTGGAAATCGAGCTGAGTTATGGTCTTCTGTCCTTCCTTGACACTTCTTCACACTTGACTTAATCTCACTCCGGAAGGACACACACACACACTCGCTCCCTCGCTCACTCACTCTCTTTTCGTCTGCCCCTCCCAGGTGCTCTGTGCTGCTACTGGGCTTGTCCAATCCAGGGAATGCTAGTCAATTCTCTGCCCCTGTTATCAGGGTCTCTGTTCTATCTTTAACTTGAGTGATGTGATAACCAGTAACATTGTTGCCACCAGTTCCTTCAGTGCCTCCTTGATGGCATTCTTTCAGAAAAAACCTGCTCCAACATTTATTCAGTTTAATGACAATTCCTTTAAAAAAATATATATATTTTGAACAAAAAACAGAATCACTTTTCATAATAGAACCTTTAACATAATTAAACATCCCAAAGCGCTTCACAGGAGGGTTATAAAGCAAAATTTGACACCGAATCACATAAGATATCAAGGCAAATGACGTGGTCATAGAGGCAGGTTCAAAGGAGTATCATAAAGGAGGAAAGAGAGGTAGAGAATCTTTGAACACTATCAAAGTTATTCATGATTTTGAACACCCCTATCAAATCTCTTAACCTTCTGCGCTCTCAGGAGAACAACCGCAGTTTCTCCCGCCTTCCCTCATCCTTTGTACTATTCTAATAAATCTTCTGCACTCTCTACAAGGCCTTGACATCTTAGTGTGGTGGCCAGAGTTGACCTCAGTACTCCAGCTCTGTCTTGAACACTTTTTCAAAAATATATATATAGCTAGCACAACTTCCTTACTTTTGTAACCTATGCCTCTATTTATACAGCCAAGGATTCCTTCTGCTTTTTTTTAAAGCAGCCTTCTCAACTTGTCCTGCCACATCCAAAGATTCATTTACACACACCTCCAGGTGTCTATTTTCCCAAACTCCCTTTAAAATTCTATCATTTAGCTTATATTACCTCCCTTCATTCTTCCTCTCAAATGCATCAGTTCACAATTCTGAGTTAAAATTTATTTGCCATGTGTCTGCCCATTTCACCAGTCTGTCTATGTCCACCTGCAGTTTGTTAATATCCTTGGGTGTCCTAACCAATATTTATCCCTCAGTCAACATCGCAAAACAGATTATCTGATAATTATCACATTGCTGTTTGTGGGAGTTTGCTGTGCACATACTGGCTGCCGCGTTTCTACATTACAACAATGACTACACTTCAAAAGGTACTTCATTGACTGTAAAGTGTTTTGCGGTGACTGGTGGTTGTGAAAGGTACTATATGTTATGAACGCACTTCCATTTTTAAAGTATTTTTTGAGGACTTGTGTTTTAGAATTGTGAAAATGGATTCATTTGGAGGACTGAAGTGATTCCTTTGATGTTAGACTTTGTTTTTTTTTAATAAAAGGTCACTGGAAGGACCTGAGCTTTCTGATTTTTTTTTTTAGATTTAGAGCTACAGCACTGAAACAGGCCCTTCGGCCCACCGGGTCTGTGCCGACCATTAACCACCCATATTATGCTAATCCTACACTAATCCCATATTCCTACCACATCCTCACCTGTCCCTATATTCCCCTACCACCTACCTATACTAGTGGCAATTTATAATGGCCAATTTACCTATCAACCTGCAAGTCTTTTGGCTGTGGGAGGAAACCGGAGCACCCGGAGGAAACCCACGCAGACACAGGGAGAACTTGCAAACTCCACACAGGCAGTACCCAGAATTGAACCCAGGTCGCTGGAGCTGTGAGGCTGCGGTGCTAACCACTGCGCCACTGTTCCGCCCAATTAAAAACAATACTTACTGGATGTCACATGTCATAAGCTAAATAAATAACAGGAGCCTTGGTGACTGGGGGAGATGTTTACCAAGAAGTAACATGTCAAGATTTATGGTGGTCAAGAGTTAGTTTCATTTTAGATTGTTTTGAGTCAGTTGAGGATCAGCCTGCTAAGAGAAGAAGACACCAGTTCATCCTTTCTCCACCTCTCTGAGGTATTCTGAGAATCCAGTGTGTGATAGCTGAAACCCCTGATGCTGTATTTCTCCTGGAAAGCCTGCCAGACTAAACCTCGACGTCGCCTGAAGAAAACTGCTCCAAAAAGATCCCAGTGACAGCTGTCTACGTGTATTTGGGATACCAGAATGAAGGGACAACTGATATCATTCCATATCATCTTTTCCTTCAAGAATTAATAAGTCTTTGGCCAAAATGTGTTTTTGTCTTTTTTTGTAAAGCGATCTCTGCAGAGAAAATTTCTTTTATTTTTTTCTTTAACCGGTGTGTGTATGAGTGTGTTGGGCTAATCTAAAAGGGAACTTTCATATTTCAACCTGTGTTAGTGCTTTGCATCTTTACTGAATAAGTCTTGTTTTATAATAAATTAATAATTTTGTTTGTTAAAGAAACCTGGTTGGATTTTATTCTGAAATAAAAAGAGTATATAATAGGCCATATCGGTAACTGGGTAAACATTTCAGTAACTGGGTAAACATTTCAATATATGTTGTGACTCATAGAGAAGTGGAACTAGAGGAAGACCGTGCACTCCTCCAGCCTCGGTTGTAACATATATAAATCCAAGTCTTTTTTTCTTTTCCTCACTGTATACTACAGTTCCAAGTTTGCCTCCCTCCAGTCTGAAAAACAACAGTTCACTTATTTTCTGCTTTCTGTCCCTTATCCATTTTCATATTCACATTGCCACTGTGCCTTTAATCCCACAGGCTTCAAATTTGCTAAAAGTTGTCACTGAAGTGATCATTAGCCTTGCTGACAACCTTATTGCTTATAAGTTGCTCAAATGTTAAACTTGAAGAAAACTGCTCCAAAACTGAACTATTGTATAGCTCTGCCATAATAAGAATCAATAACAGTCCTGGAATGCCACAAAATGTTGCCAGAACTTACTGAGTTAAGCATGTGCAGTATCTAAAATGGCTTATTTCTCCTAAAAGTTGATATTATACACGTGTGCTTTTGAGGCACAATGGATTTAGCAGATTATATTGCTTATTAACGACTGAACTGACCAACAACTGAAATAGGAAAGACTTTTATAAAAGTAACAGTTCATAGATAGGTTTGTCTTGCATCAATTTGCTTTGTACATGTTGAGATTCTGTTGTTTCCATTTGGAAATTTGTTTTGATTTTTGATTTATTTTGATTTAGAGATACAGCACTGAAACAGGCCCTTCGGTCCACCGAGTCTGTGCCGACCATTAACCACCCATTTATACTAATCCTACACTAATCCCATATTCCTACCACATCCTCACCTGTCTCTATATTCGCCTACCACCTACCTATACTAGGGGCAATTTATAATGGCCAATTTACCTATCAACCTGCAAGTCTTTTGGCTGTGGGAGGAAACCGGAGCACCCGGAGGAAACCCACGCAGACACAGGGAGAACTTGCAAACTCCACACAGGCAGTACCCAGAATTGAACCCTGGTCGCTGGAGCTGTGAGGCTGCGGTGCTCGCCACTGTGCCACCCTCTCTTCTGAATCCACATCGAATATATTGAAATTACAACTTGGAGAAAGGCTATTCATCCCAACATGTTGATGTGTATCCTCCACCCAAGCAATAGTCCTAATCCAATTTTCCCATATCTCTTTGTTACCCTTATTTCAATAACCTATCCAAGCTATTCTTATTTATTGACATGGTCTCCTCTTCAATCCTGTACAGAATTTGAGTCTCTCACCCCATGTGTGTTTAAAAAAAAAAAGATTCTCCTGCTCTGTCTCTTGCATGTAATCTCATAACCAGGCCCCTTTTCTAGATCCCCTCTCATCAACTGGAAGCAGTCTGTGTTAACTTACTCCATTGCATTCCTTCATAATTTTAAACATCTCTATCAAATCGCTTTGTTATCTCCCCTGTTCTAATGATCATGCTTTAAAAAAAAATCTTTTTCTGCTCTGGCAATGCCAGGGAAAGGTGGGAATGCATCAGGCCACCTCGCTGTCTGATTCTATCCCTTGATCAGTGAGATATTCTGTTTTCATCCTCGGTTATTTCTTGGGAAGCACTTGACCTATGACCACTCCACCCGACAGCTGGGACAGGGGAGATGAGAAAGATGAAACCCAGCACTGTGTTGGTGAAAACCAGCATCAATACCTTGTCCCACCCAGCTTCAGATTTTTTTTTAGAAAAATCATTCTTGGCATATGAGCATCGCTGGCAAATGCCAGCATATATTGTCCATCCCAAGTGGTCACTTGAGAAGGTGGTGGGCTGCCATCATGAACTTTGACAGTTCAAGAGAAAGAACATTAATAATAGATAAAAACATTTTATTTTTTATAATCATTTTACTTATTTCCATAATGCCTATAGTTTCAGCTTATCCAGTTTCAAACCAAAGGCCCAAATTTTGCTTATGATAGATATTTAACCATTGTTCTGTAGACATTTAAAACTTATAGAGCTTAGGGATTTTTTAACCTAAATCAGCGTAGTAAAGGGTGGGAGCAAATAAGGTTTTTTTTCAACCTAAATCAGTGTAGTAGAGAATGGGGGCTAATATAGGACTCCGCTTAAAAAAAAAATTCTGTCCCAATTTTCTCCACTTCTTTTCTGAGTGCGCTAACTCGAGATCCCAAGTTTAGTCCTTCCTTCCATCTACAATGAATTTCTCCAAGAAAGGCATTCAGGCAACAAATATGTCCTTAACAGGAATAGTTTGCCTTGTGATACAAATAAAAGGGGAGCTGATGTTGACTCAAAGTTCTCGATATTCCATTTCTTCTGACGGCCGTGTTTCATGTTGCTCTTAGCGAATGATTTCTAACAACGAAATTCAGACTGCGAGGCTATGCACTTTGTGCTCTCAGCTGTCCAGCATGGCTAGTTGGTTTTTGCTAAGTGAGAAGTTCTTTTTAAGTAAAGAAACCCTGATGATTCCTAATTAAATTGGCTGTCATACATGATGCCATTTACTTCTGGCATGAAGACTGCTGTTTCAGTCCTTTTTACTCAGGGTAATTACATTCATGCCATAGTACTAGCTTTGAGAGACTATGAATCCCATTCCAGGATAAATGTTGGTGAAACTCTAATCCATTCAGTCTGAAGTGAACATGAGCACCTCTACCCCATCCCCTCCCACTGTCCCTCTCTGTGCCCCAGCCAAGTGTTTTATACTGATATTTGGATTTTTTTTTAATGTGGAAGCCTGATGTTGTAAAGCAGCTTTCTCAGTTTGTCATAAAGTCCTGTGTGTGTATCCAACCATTCTGAGGGTGTACTCAAATTCTGATCAGTCCTTTTTTAAACCAAGTCTGATACTTAAAAACAAGCAATTAGTTGTCTCAGTCTCCTGACCAACATGTGTGCCTAAACAGCATCATTGCAAACAGGTTAACTGATCTTGAGAAATGACTCTCTTGTTCCCCTACACAGAACCAAAAAGTAGTTCAACAACAACTTGCATTTATACCACGCCCTTAACATAGTGAAACATATTGAGGCATTTCACAATAGCGTAATTGAACAAATTTTGACACTGAGCCACATGTGCTATTAGGGCAGGTGACTAAAATCTTAGTCAAAGAGGTAGATTTTAAGGAGCATCTTGGAGGAGAGAAAGGCAGAGATGTTATGATAAGACACTGTAGAAATGTAAATTTTCTTTATGCTGATCGGTTGGCTGACAAAATCCTGGTTATTGTGGTGCACAAGCTGCATCTCCAGTTCCTTTAAAAATTGTGTGAAGCTGTATCTTGCGTGCAAACAAACAGTTTACACAATGAGTGCATTTCTGAGAAGGTTGTTTCCATCTATGGTTCATACTCATGGAAAATGTTCTCTATCCTGGATGCCGTGTAAACAGGATGGACCCTTAGTTACTGCTGTGGTGAAAATGTTAGTATTGGATCCCAATTCAAAAAGTAATTTTTGGAGATTCAAAAGGAAAACAAGGACTTTGACCTGTTCCATCAAGATTTGAATGTCAGCCTCTTTCACGAGGATTTGAATATCGGTTCATTATTGTCCGAAAGTTAACATCCTGCTGAATTGCCTGAGTAGCATGAACACATTTATAGAAAACTGTTAACCGCTACAAATGTTAATATTTATCAGAATGCAACTTGTCATTAACCAACAACATCTATGTTTAAGCAAAAAAAGGTCTTATGAATGTTAACCTACAAGTAAAAAGCAAAATACTGCAGATGCTGAAAATCTGTAGCAAAAGCAGAAAATGCTCGAAACGCTCAGCAAGTCAGTAGCGTATGGGGAGAAAGAAACCAAGTTAACATTGCAGGGGCAGACCCTACTTCAGAACTGTAATGAGATGGATTGACATCATATAATCAGAAAAATCCATTGCCTTATACGTCTGTTCTTGGTCTCTATTTTGTGTAAGTTACAAATGAATTAATTCAATTAAGTTTAAAAGTTGAAAGTTACTTGCACGGCTGTAGAAGTGTCAATTATATTTTGTTCCAAATCTGGAGGTGCTTTTATGATTTTGTTTTTATTGTAAAATCATTGATGTTTTTAGCTTTACTGCTTTGTGGTTACTTTCAGCAGGTTTTTAGTTCTGTTATTAAGCACATGTACCTTAACACTGTACACAAACTATAGCATGAGAATGTCTTGAGGGAAATAGTCACAGACTGAGGATGCAGCTGAAATGGGTGCAGTATATGATGGAATGGGTATAACACTGTAAAACATTTAGAATCTGTATTATACAAATCTGTTAAAGGACACCACCTTTTGTCACAAGGTTTATTTAGCATATCACTCCCAATATGCTATAAGGACAAAAAGTGCTCTTCAGCTATTATGCTGCTCCTGTGATGCTCTTAATTTATTGCTGCAAATTTCCCCAACCAGTGACCTGTAATCAGCAGTACTTCACTCTAATCGAATAGCTGAAAATGTTCTCTTCAGCCTAACCCAAGTTTGGAATGACAAAATCCATAACAGTATTGCTGGGTGTTCTCCCACAGTTCAAATGACCATGGTATGAGAATTTCATACACTTGCTATTAGGCTTTACTGTAATTTGAACAATAGCACTAATCTCTTGGTAGCATCAGTTTACATGCTGGAGTATTTACTTAACAGATTGTCATATGATCAGTAATTTTTTTTTCAAATCCAACTGTTAGCTGCTCTAGTGATTCATTCAGTAACATTTCTGTAACTGTTATCATTGTTGATTTCACACATAGCTTCAAATTTCATCAATGGTTTGTTTCCACTGACTGGAGGGCCGGTAACCAAAGAGGACAGATTTAAGAAAATTGGCTAACAGCCAGCACGGGAAGATGAGAAATCTCTTTACGCAGCGAGTTATTATGATCTGGAATGCACTGCCTGAAAGGGCGGTGGAAGCAGATTCAGTAATAATTTTCAAAAGGGAATTGGATGAAGACCTGAAAAGAAAATAAATTGCAGGACTAAAGAGCAGGGAAGCAGGACTATTGGATAGCACTTTCAAAGAGCTGCCACAGGCACGATGGACTGAATGGCCATCTTCTTTGCTGTATGATTCTATTATTTTGGAATGCTACTACCATATTTTCTTCAATGAAGTCTATTGGTAATAGGATTACTTTCTGTGAGAGTGACAAAGGTTACATTTTCTCCTTAGGTGGTTATAGGTTCAAGTCATTCAAGCCTGCCTTCTGGCATTATCAGAGTTTTTTCATTATCCCTTCAACCATGGGATAGAATATGATATTATGTTTATCCCTGGAGACAGGGCTTGCATCCTCCTGCAACTGACCATTCTTAATCTGAGCTTTGAGCAGCAGCATTGATTGTCATTGCAAAGTCTGTTTCCACTAGGTGAAGTCCCTATAGTAAAGTGAAATGAATTGAATCTGTGACCGATTGTTGCATGTTAATTTTTTTAAGCATGCTTCGATTTCCATACTTTCAAGATACTTTTAACATTTAGAAACAATATAAGTAATGTCTGTACAAAATACTGCTTTGAAATGTAATTTTTTTCCCCATTGCTTATATGGCCACTTCTGGAAGTTAGTACACGAAATGGGCGAGGTACTAAATGAGTACTTTGCATCAGTATTTACCAAAGAGAAGGACTTGGTGGATGATGAGCCTAGGGAAGGGAGTGTAGATAGTCTCAGTCATCTTAGTATCAAAAAGGAGGAGGTGTTCGGTGTCTTGCAAAGCATTAAAGTAGATAAGTCCCCAGGGCCTGATGGTAGTCAAGAAGGCATGTGGTATGCTTGCCTTCATCGGTCGGGGCATCGAGTATAAAAATTGGCAAGTCATGCTGCAGCTGTACAGAACCTTAGTTAGGCCACACTTAGAATATTGTGTGCAATTCTGGTCGCCACACTACCAGAGGGCCGTGGAGGCTTTGGAGAGGGTACAGAAGAGGTTTACCAGGATGTTGCCTGGTCTGGAGGGCATTAGCTATGAGGAGAGGTTGGATAAACTCGGGTTGTTTTCACTGGAACGACGGAGGTGGAGGGGTGACATGATAGAGGTTTACGAAGTTATGAGCGGCATGGACAGAGTGGATAGTCAGAAGCTTTTTCCCAGGGTGGAAGAATCAGTTACTAGGGGACATAGGTTTAAGGTGAGAGGGGCAAAGTTTAGAGGGGATGTGCGAGGCAAGTTCTTTACACAGAGGGTGGTGAGTGCCTGGAACTTGCTGCTGGGGGAGGTGGTGGAAGCAGGTACGATAGCTACGTTTAAGAGGCATCTTGACAAATACATGAATAGGATGGGAATAGAGGGATACGGTCCCCGGAAGTGCAGAAGGTTTTAGTTTAGGCAGGCATCAAGATCGGCACAGGCTTGGAGGGCCGAATGGCCTGTTCCTGTGCTGTACTGTTCTTTGTTTTTTGATTCTTTGCGAACTAGCCCTTTAGAAGACTTTTTTTAGTTGTCCTTTTGAGATGGTGAAACAGATTGCTGGTCAGTGGAACAGCAAGTCAGATGAACAGGATAGTCGGTAGCACCTCCAGCAACATTGTTCCTGTTTCAATCAGCACTTCTTTCCTTTTTTTTTAAGGCCTTTCCTTTATTTTTTTTATTGCATAATAGTTTTCATTGGTTTTAGTTCTTCTTTTAGACAGTCAACTTTTAAAAACAAAAAATCTGTTTCCATTCTTAGTGGGAGCTGTGTAGCTTATTTACGACACTAAAGGCATTTTTACCAGCTTACTAGGGCTTTTACGGTGAGGATTTATGTGTGTCTACTTTAAAAATATAAAAACACAGCTACTGAATTCTGAAAGGAAACTTTTATTTTCCATTATCCTACTCACCAGAATTTGACCTGACTGCTACTCCTTAAGGAAGAATAAATTTTGTTCAGTGTAAATCTTGTAGCTGATTTTCCACATTATAAAATGGGTTCATTATGGCTTGTTTTTACTTTGTGGTTTCTGGGAACACTAATGTTTGGCACCAATGGCACTCCACTGAGAATATTGATATTTCGACTATAATTATAGCATAACATAGTATTATACTTTGCCAAATCTCAATAAAAGGGATAAAATTTGTTACTTTTAACCCTATAGCCCCGAAATGGGTTGTCTGATCCAGATTACCATTCCTACCCATGTATGTAACTGTACTTCAACTAGGAGAGGGGAGAAAAACACTGGGGCAATTTTTTTCCCCCTAGTAGAAAGGTCAGTTATCAGGGGGCACAGATTTAAGGTGATTAGCAGAAGGATTAGAGGGGACATGAGGAAAACCTTTTTCACCCAGAGGGTGGTGAGTGTCTGGAATCCACTGCCCGGATTGGTGGAGGCAGAAACACTCAACTCATTTAAAAGGTACCTGGACCTGCACATGAAGTGCTGTAACCTGCAAGGCTACAGACCAGGTGCTGGAAGGTGGGATTAGATTGAGCGGCTAGTTTTTTCAGCCAGTGCAGATAAGATGGGCTGCTTGGCCTCTTTCTGTGCTGTAACTTTTCTATGGTTCTATGGTTCTAAACTTTTTTTTCCACATGAGTTTGCCTAGAAAGGCAGCAGGTCAGATTTGCAGAATGTTTAGGGCAGTATTTGTAGTTGTTTTCGGGGATTGAGCTATGATGTCTGCCTGTAGTGTCAGCTGTTGCATAGTTGATAACAGACTCTCCTCTGAGTCAGAAGATGGTGGGCTCAAGCCCCTGCTCCAGGACTTGAGCACAAAATCTAGGCTGACACTCCAGTGCAGTACTGAGGGACTGCTGCACTGTTGGAGATGCCATCTTTCAGATGAGATGTTAAACTGAAGTTCCGTCTGCCCCCTCAGGTGGATGTAAAATATCCCATGGCACTATTTTGAAGAGCAGGAGAATTATCCTTGGTGTCCTGGCCAATATTTATCCGTAAATCAACATGGTTTAAAAAAACGATTATGTGGTCATTGTCACATTGCTGTTTGTGGGAGCTTGCTGTGTGCAAATTAGCTGCTGCATTTACCAAATTACAACAGTCACAACACTTTAAAAAGTACCTCATTGGCTGTAAATTGCCTTGGGATATCCTGTGGGCATGAAAGGCGCTATGGAACTTTTTTGTTCCAATCTGGGGGCCAGCGGGCTTTTTTTAAAAAAAAAACAGAATCTGTCCAAAGTTGAGAAACAGCTGTTACCGATGTTAGCAACTGTCAGCTATGAAACTGACTTGCGATCTTTAAGAGCCGGTCTGACAATGGGCAATTTCTCACCTCCAGTCACGGACCCCTGGTGAGAAAAGGAATGGTCCGGGTACACTTTACCCCCGCAGGCCAGATGGAAACCTTTGGCGGACCGATCCTGGCCCGTGAGCCATACCACCCCCCCTCACCAAAAAAGTCCTAATCCCAATATATATTTACATACTTTTTTTTTTGTTTACATGCTACCCCATCTCCCCCCAAGTCTCTGACTTCATTAGTTGAATCTATCGGGAGGCTTCACAACTCTCCCTGATCTTCTTGTCGTCCGATGTGGAAGATTGGTTGTCTTTCTCTGATCCCTTGTTTCTTGACTTGGACGGCCTTTGTTGAGGTTTGTCGCATTCGGTGCTTTTTGAATTTTTGGTTCTTCAACCGAGTCGTCTAAATGTAAGACCGATTAATGTCTTTGATGTAAAAGATTCCTTCTATTTCTCCGTATAGAACCTCCTTAAGTTTGTACCAGATCAGATCACTGTTGATTTTCCTCATGCTAGAGAATTGCCCCTTCTCTATTTTGGTCTCGCACCCTTCTGACAAATTCGGTAGGTTTCTTGTACGGTGTCTTCTGTTATAATTATGGGTCTGTTTGTTTCGATATGACCTTTCTTTGTCTTGTACTTTCTCTTTCTCGCTCTGGTAGTCTCTGAGTGGCATGGCGGGCTGTGCTGTGTTGTGTGGGTTCTCTCCGCATTGTGCAGACTCTCTGCAGTGTTAAGGTCAGGTTGGGGGGCTCTCCCTTTGTCCTGCCTCCTGGATTCTTTTTGTTTATTCTCTTCAACTTTCTTTCTAAGAAATAGGTTAATACAAGCTCTTCTACTCAAGAGTGAGAACTCCTGATTGCTTAGGACATCCAGTGTTTCTAATATCTGCTTTCCCTTATATTGAAGCGTTGCTTGTAACTTGCCTTTTACTTCAAGTACAACACCTCCTGGGCCATGTAACTGAGTTTCTATTGGTTGCAGAATGTGTGTGGATAGCCATGGCTCTTTATCTGACAGGACTGTCATGCATGCTCTGGTGTCAAGTTTGAAGTTAGTGGTATGTCCGTTGACATATAGGTTTGCTGACCAAAATGCTTGTTTCGGATCATTGATTTCACGCAGAATTATATTTCAATTGGTCTGCTGCAGGAGGTTGCACAACTTCGTTTACCTCTCTATTCTTAACTACTTTTCCTTTAGCGCTTGAGGTAGTCGATATTTTATTTCAGCACATCTTACTGAAATGCCCAATTTTTCTGCAATAAAGGCATTCTGCTCTATTGGTGGGACATAGTTCATGCCTGTGGGATGTTTTTGTGCCACAGCGCTGGCAGGGTTTAAAGGCGTATTTCGCTCTCTTCCGCCCAGTGTACCTTTTTTCCTGGTGCCTCTTGTTCAGTCCGTACCAAGGTCTTTTCTCACCTTTTTATGATTGGCCTGTAGTTGCTGCACCAATTGAAGTAGGAAACACAAACATTCAAGATCTCGTCAAATGTGGCTGATTTTTCATCAATACATTATCTTGCTATTGGCAGTCACAATTTTTGATTTTTTTTTATAGACTTTTTAGTGTTCCCCTTAAAGGAACTTTTTTCAGGCTGGCTTGCTTTGTTGGAGTGTAGCAGGTGCTTGAGAGTGTTCCCGGTTTGTTTGTTTTTTGGTTCTCCAGGGGTTTTCCCTTTGCTTAAGCAGTTCACTGAAATGTTTACATAGCTGCCTATTGGAATTGACAGAGCTGTTTGATAGACAGTGCAAGGGCTTTCCCCTTTGCTTTTGAGAACAAGAGATTATCTATTTACTTTCAAGCTTGACTGCTTTAATTTTTTTTCTTTAGCTTTGCTCCATTATTTATTTTATTTATTTGTTCAGAGATACAGCACTGAAACAGGCCCTTCGGCCCACCGAGTCTGTGCTGACCATCAACCACCCATTTATACTAATCCTGCATTAATCCCCCCATATTCCTACCACATCCCCTCAATTCCCCTACCACCTACATACACTAGGGGCAATTTACAATGGCCAATTCACCTATCACCCTGCAAGTCTTTGGCTGTGGGAGGAAACCGGAGTACCCGGCGGAAACCCACGCGGTCACGGGGAACTTGCAAACTCCGCACAGGCAGTACCCAGAATCGAACCCGTGATGCTGGAGCTGTGAGGCTGCGTTGCTAACGACTGCGCCACTGTGCCGCCAGGGGGTTCGGGGGTTTCCTGCGCTTTTTTCACTATCAGACTCTTGTTTTTTTCAGTTTGTGCTTTTCAGGGTTTTCCTGCTCTCTGCCCTCATGTTCAGCCCCCGAGGTAATGGGTTTTCCCCTTTTTTCTCTCACTCACACGGATATTTTAGAAAATTATTTTTTTAAGCTCTTCAAAAGCTTTTTTGTTTATTGGGATTTCTTGATTGTTGGCACAATGACTCACGTAAGCACTTGCTTTTCACCCACACTTCCATTCTATGGAGCTTTTCTCCCCCTTCTATAGTATATAGTTTGTTTTTTCTCTTTTCAGCTAGTTGTTTTAAAGTTTTATCTTTTCTGGCCAAAGGATGATAGTTGCTTCAAATTTTCTCTTGGCATAGGATGCCAATCCCAGCACTGTTCACCATATTGTATATTTGTTTCTTTATGCTGCCACTGTATAGAGTCTAGCCAGAGAGGTTCTTAGACTGTATTGTTTAAACATTAATCTTTACTGTATAGTAACTATATACACTCCACACTAGCCTGTGTGTCTCCTTCAAAAACCACACTGTAACTGTTCTCGAGTCTTTCCCACATGATCTCTTACCTCATCATGGTGGGTGGTAATCTTTACATTCTCTCAAGATTTACCCTTATACTACACTTTTTATACTACAAATTCACTTTTTCTAACTTCCTGAGTAAAACCTGCAATCTTTCTTTATGTTCATAGTATCGGAACACATTTAAAATCCTCAACTAAAGTGTGAGCATTGTTACTTGTTTCAATTATATTAATGCTAACTGCATCAATAGACACAAAATGGCCTAATCTCACTGGGTATCAGGAAAAACTGCACAAGCCATCATTCAGAGCCCAACTTGTTACGTGTAAATTCAACGCTTTTTGCAAGAGGAAATTGTCTTGAGGGGTTTTTGTTTTGTTTTAAAACGAGGAAACAACAGATTTGTTGTTTGATTCAACAGTGTGCTTGTACAGCTGTTGTAAACAGTATGGATATGTTTTTGATGGACAGTTTAAAAGTTTTTGTGTAAGTGTGCTCGATGTGATATTGTTGCAGCAAACCTTTTTGCAGGTTGGCTTTCTTTTATCATTTTTTATTGGAGAGACATGGCCCTTTTTTTAAATAAAGCTCAGTGAACTGACTGTGTATAAGGCTAAACATGAAAGATCGGTTAACGTTTCATTGTGCAGCCATCAGCTTACTGCAACCATCTGCACTGATCTCTTAACGCATTTGAGTTTGGAAAAGGCTTTGCATTCCCAGCAGTGCTGTAGCACTCCCCCGCAGATCATGTACAACAGTCCTCCCATAGGGTAGCCCCAAAGTCTTTAGCTTTTCCTTGTACACAAGCAAGTCTCATTGTCTGCAGAGAGATCGAGAGCAGATTATCTAGTGCACTATTGGGACCCGTCCCTGTAGTTTACTTTTCCTTCAGTGTCTGTTTTCAGGAGGCCATGGAGTGTCTCTCCATCTCTAGGGAGAAGTGAATAGGGAGCTGTACTTTCACTTGCGAGGCTGATTCCATCCAAATACTATCAGGATAGCGGACTGCAAACAGCGCAGTCGTCTCTTAATGGGAGACAGTGTTAATGCAGATGTGCCATCTGTGGCCTTCGAGAGGGTGTCTTGGCCTCTTGTTGTCATCCTTGTTTCTGTATTAATTCAATTTTCATACAAAGGATAGAACATATTTTCACTTGTGTATGCCTTTATATTTTTAAAATCTGCTGTGGTTCAAAATGACATGTGTTCTGTTATTTATTCAGCAGCAGATTGTCATACGAGCTGAGGAAACCATAATTAAAGTCCATTAACTACATTTTCATATACTGTGAAAAAGGGAGCGTGCTGCATTGGATATCAGTAATAGGAGCTGAAACACAATCTAATCCTTCCTATTGTATCCCTTCCCAAACATAAAGGAACTAAATTAATTAAGGGAATTAATTTCTTCTCCTGTGGATGTTGTTTTCAGTCCATGATGATCAGCAATTTTCTTGTGAGAAATTGATATTAAATGTAAAAGAAACTGAGGAATGAGCTACTATAAGAACAGAAATTTTGGAGGGGCCAAGACCCAGGAGGTGGTCAGTTAACAAAAACAAATCCTTTCGCTCTAACCACGCGTATGTTGAACATTCATTTGACCTTAGGTCCTGTGCTAGTGAGGAGCGCAGTTTTGAATGCACCTCTTTCCACCTCCCCCCCCCCCCCCCCCCCACGCCAACTATTTTTCTGTGCGTAGAGTGAAGGTTAGAGCAGCTGCTTATGTCCTACTGTGTCTTTCATGAATGGCAAGCTATAGGCACAATGGCTGTAATTGGCTTGTAGTTGCTGTTTAGTTCCCGAACAATCATTGGCTTGTGGTTGCTAGGGTGTGCAGGTAAATCTGACAGGAATAATGTCAAGCTTCCTGAATGCATACATGATTGTTAACCTCATGTTAGGTGTGTCCAGATTCATGGGATAAAACCTACTGATCCTGGATTTCCTTTAAACACCCACCTACGTCAGCTAGCCTGTCGATAGTAGAAGCTGCAGTTCATGACAGCCAGGAAATCTCACATTTACAAATAGGTAGATTCAGCTCCTGACAGTAAGACTTTTCCATTTTTTCAGCTTCTTCCCTAAGGGGGGGGAGGCAAGAAGGCTGAGTTTTTAAATTCTGTAAATGGTAAAATACAACTGCACCTAGTGATCACAAGAAAATAGGTTAATGTTTTTGTCTTTGATCCTTTGGAGTTTGCGCTATACCTTTCTAATATATGAAAGCATATTTCTCCCTCACATGGTCAGTGCATTGTGATTTCTGAACCAGGGAAACCTAAAATGCACAGGGATTAATTCAAACCAATGATTTGCTAGGATTAGGCAACGTGCATTAATGCATGATAAAAGTCTGTATTCCGACAACTGACAGCACGCTTAGCCAGTGCAGCCTTTTGTAATGTCGAACGAAGCTCATTGAGGTCACGCTTACAGCCAGACAGATGGCATGAAATGGTCAACTTGGATCTCATTCTCCATATACATTTTCATAATGTTAATAACCATGCAACTTTTAATCATTTTCAAGTAAACTAACATAAAACACTGTGTAGTTTTAACCTAGATGATGTATAATTGACCTTAACACATTTGCAGGTGAGGAAGAGTGATTCTGAGAGTTATGAGGTTAGTGTGCTGTTCCTTTCACCTTTTTGGAGCTGAATTTGAAGCCAGAACAGATTTCTGGGATCAGAGTCTACATGCCTTGTCAGCTGTGAGGTTCTGTGTGAAGTAGATTGGACAATTTCAGCCTAGTTTGTACTGGGGATAGGTCCACAGCATATTTTGGAGTAATTTTGCAATAACAGCATTATTAATATTTTAAAGTTCAGTCGTAACGCTACACGCTGTTTAGATTTCTGCCCCAAGAGAGCTGATTGTTACTATAGCAACAAGAAACCTGTCTATGCAGTCTATGAAATTGAAATTTTTTTTCTCTCTCAAAGTCAGGCCTTGCAGAAGTTTAGCAACCAGTAACACAGCTGCTGGTCCCTACCCTCGTGAATGGCCTGATATTCTGACAGTACTGCAAAAGTCTGAGGGATTAGTAATCCAGAGGCCCAGGCTAATGCCCTGGAGACATGGGTTCAAATCCCACCATGGCAGTTGGTGGAATTTTAAAATTCAATTAATTTATAAAAAATCTGGAATTGAAAGCTAGTCTCAGTAATGGTGTCTTGAAACTACCATTGGTGGTTGTTAAAACCCATCTGGCTCACTAATGACCTTTAGGGAAGGAAATCTGCCATCCTTACCTGGTCTGGCCTGCATTTGACTCCAGACGCACAGCAATGTGGTTGACTCTTAACTGCCCTCTAAAATGGCCTAGCAAGCCACTCAGTTCAAGGTGATTGGGGATGGGCAACAAATGCTGACTTTGCCAGCGATGCCCACATCCCATGAAAGCATAACAACAAGGTGGGTGGGAGGAGGTTCACCTAGAGTTCATCACTGGTATAGACCATTTGGGGCCAAATGGCCTTTTCCTGTCCTGTAAATTCATCTATGTAGTCTAAACCCCATCTTTTCTTCCTACATGCAATATAATTCACAGCATCTTTTCTCATGTGCATCCTGATAAAGTGTTCGCGAGGACGATTAGTCACTTGTTAGTAAGACTGTACAGTACCACACAACAAATGTTCCTGTGGAAAACCCACTTGTGAAATATAATGCTCAATAAAGGTGAAAGTGGACGCATTGGATCGTTCGAGTAGTGAATTCTCTCCTCGCTTGATATCCGGACTGATAGTCTGCTCACACTCTGACCAGTTTCATGTGAATGCATGTCAAGATGCGCTCTATTGAAAAACTCTATTCTGTATTAGTTGCCACCTTTTAATAGAGATGGGGTAGGTGGAGAAAAATAAATGGATAAATTGAAGTAGGACTAAAAACTTTTTTTTTTAAAAAGGGTAGGTTTCAAGTCTTCTGGGATTGTTTTTCTCACTCCCTGTACTGAATGACTGGAGAGGGCCATAGTTGCTGAAAAGGTACAGGAAAGGGGGAGGTGCAGTGAGACCTGGGTGTCCTTGTGCACCAGTCACTGAAAGAAAGCATGCAGGTGCAGCAGGCAGTTAAGAAGGCAAATGGTATGTTGGCCTTCATAGCGAGAGGATTCGAGTACAGGAACAAGGATGTCTTGCTGCAATTATATAAGGCCTTGGTGAGACCACATCTGGAGTATTGTGTGCAGTTTTGGTCTCCTTGTCTGAGGAAGGATGTTCTTGCTATGGAGGGAGTGCAGCGAAGGTTCACCAGACTGATTCCTGGGATGGCAGGACTGATGTATGAGGAGAGTGTGGGTCGATCAGGCTTGTATTCACTAGAGTTTAGAAGAATGAGAGGGGATCACATAGAAACCTAGAAAATTCTAACAGGACTGGACAGACTAGATGCAGGAAGGATGTTCCTGATGGCAGAGGAGTCCAGGACCATGGGTCACAATCTCAGGATAAGGGGTAAGCCATTTAGGACTGAGATGAGGAGAGATTTCTTCAGAGAGTGGTGAACCTGTGGAATTCTCTACCACGGAAAGCAGTTGAGGCCAAATCATTAAATATATTCAAGAAAGAGTTAGATATAGTTCTTGGCGCTAATGGGATCAAGGGATATGGGGAGAAAACGGGAACAGGGTACTGACTTTGGATGATCAGCCATGATCGTATTGAATGGCAGAGCAGGCTTGAGGGGCCGAATGGCCTACCCTATGTTTCTATGAACTAAATGAGAGAGAAATCAATTGGTCCACCTTCTCTGGAAAGATTTTCTTACTTTTCACCCACTGCTTCTCTCACCAGCCACATGGTGCGTACTTCAGAGTATAAGAAAGCAAAGTACCGTGGATGCTGAAAATCTGTAATAACAACCAAGTGCTGGAAATACTTAGCAGGTCTGGCAGCATCTGTGGAGCATTTTCTGTTTTTATTTGAATAAAAGAGCTTGCATTTATGTAACATCTTTCAGGACATCCCAAAGCACCTTGCAGCCAAAATAGTAGTTTTGAAGTGTAGTCACTGTTGTGTTGTATGATCTTTTCCCATATTAATGTTTAATTGCCAAGAGCAGGTGCGCCCTTGCAGCACAGAAGTGGTCTGGTGCTTTTCCCCCTTCTTTCGAAAGACAGTGAATGCCAGTACACTAAGGCATTGCTCCATCTAGTGACATTGATGAGGATTAGCGATTCATTCCATGAGAGTCGGTAGGCTTGAATGTTGAAAAAAAAATCATGGATTTTTGGTGAGTTTGGGATTTCAGTCTATTACTACTAGAGCTGAAGGGTTATCTTTACCTCTTTTTTTTTAAATAGTGCTGATTGCATACTGAACATTTGAGATATTTTATCAGACAAAGATTTATTCTGATAGTGTTTGTCCACTCAGTCCTATTTCCCAGCTCTTTTCTAAACCTTGCAGCATTTTGTACTGGCATGATGCAACTGTGAAGGAGCAAAGCAGATGTTGATAGACTAAAGAGGAATAGATATTATTTAAATCTTGAATACACAAAGCAGAGTTAATAATGCACAACAATGCCAATTGATAGATGAGCATCCTTCTTTTCGAAGTGTGAGATTTCCAATCTGGTCGATTTTGCTTCAATTCTTGGGTGGGAATATTTTCAGTGGACCTGGTCATTAGTTCAGTGCAGGCGTAGTCATTAGTTTAAACTAAAAAAACAGAGGTCAGAATCCGAGTAAATTGGCATCTATATGCCGATGATGATTGTACACTTCATTTGTTCAGACCTAGCACGATCAGCCGTGTTGTCATCCAGCATCACTGAGCCCTTAGCAGTTTCGCTCCGGGGCAGCTGAGATGGTCTGTCAGGGCAGATGTTCCATTCAGCTCGTTTACTGGTGGTCGGAAGCTTGTTTACTGTTGCTATGACAGCCTCTGTTGCCACGACGATGCTGCTGCTTAATAGGTGACGTTGAATATAGTTCTAAAAAGATAATTTTTCTCTTCCCTGAATGTGCCATCTGTTTCAGATTATTTGTCAACTGACAGAGCAGTGTATGTAAAGTCTCACATTGTCTCTCAAACGGACATGGACGTGACTATTTCAGCTGAATGTAGAATTAACAGGTGCTGATGCAGAATTTGTTGTGCGGATTAAGTTCCTTTTTTGTTTCTGCAGTCTGATGCTGACATTATCACTGACTGTTCCCATCGGCGCTGACAGGCAAATAATAAGAGCATGTGTGCATTTACAGGACTCGCAAGCAAAGCCATTTGTATGGTGGGGGGAGGGGGGGGATGGTGAACAGTGAACAGTGCACTTTAGCTCATCAGTCACATTTATTTATTCATTCAGATCTGTGCTATGAATTGTGTGACACTAATTAATACTGCCCAGGCTGGGTCATGCAAAACTGTGAAATAAAACATTTGGGACCAAGAGCAGTGAAACGAACAGTACTCTAGATAGTAAGATCCCTAACTTAGTGGAGGAACAGAGAGAGTCCGTGGAGTACTGATGGCAATGCCATTTCACAGGCAAGTGTGATCCTGGGTTTTATCCATGGGGCACTGACTGTAGTGCTATTGACTTTGTGTATATGTTAATCTTGCCACGGCAGGAGTATCGAAGGCAATTCTAGACCCCCCCCACCGCCCCCCCCCCCCATGATGGGAAGGGTATTAGACCCATGGAAAAGCCATCAATGGAATGATACTAGGAATAAGAGACTGTGGAATGCTTTCAAAACACTTCTCTCCATGCACCACCACCCCCAAAGCAAAGGATTAAGTGGATCGCATACAAGTTTTGAAAATTTTGTAACTGTTTTATGAGTGTAAGTAGAACAAAATACAGTACAGAAGGAGGCCATTCAGCCGAATCCACCCAAACTAATCCCACCTTCCAGAACCTGGTCTGTAGTCCCGCAGGTTACAGCACCTTAGGTGCATGTCCAGGTATGTAAAGTCTCACTGTAACCTGCGGGACTACAGACCAGGTTCTGGAAGGTGGGATTAGTTTGGGTGGATTCGGCTTTTTAAAAAGAATTGAGGGTCTCTGCCTCTACACTGATCCTGGCAGTGAATTCCAGACACCTACCACCCTCTGGGTGAAAAGGTTTCTCCTCATGTACCCTCTAATCCTTCTCCCAATCACCTTAAATCTGTGTCCCCTGGTAACCGACCTCCCCGCTAGGGGAAGCAGGTCCTTTCTGTCTATTCTATCCAGGCCCCTTATAATTTTGTACACCTCAATTAAGTCACCCCTCAGTCTCTTCAATTCCAGGGAAAACAACCCCAACCTATCCAATCTTTCCACATAGCTGCAACCCTCAAGCCCTGGCAACATCATCTCTGCACTCTCTCCAGAGCAATAATGTCCCTCCCGTGACCAGAACTGTACTCAATACTCCAACTGCAGCCTAACCAGCGCTCTATACAGCTCCAGCATCACATCCCTGCTTTTGTATTCTATACCTCGGCCAATAAAGGAAAGCAAACCATATGCCTTTTTCACCACTATCTACCTGTCCTGCCACCCTCGGGGACCTGTGGACATGCGCTCCAAAGTCTCTCTCTTCTTCTATCCCTCTCAATATCCTCCCGTTTATTATATATTCCCTCGCTTTATTTGCCCTCCCCATATGCATCATCTCACACTTCAGGATTGAATTCCTTTTGTCACTTTTTCGCCCACTGAACCAAACCATTGAAATCATTCTGGAGTCCACGACTCGCCTCATTATTAACTACATGGCCAATATTTGTGTCATCAGCAAATTCCACAATCATGCCTCCCACGTTTAAGTGCACATCATTAATATATACCACAAACCCAACACTGAGCCCTGTGAAACCACCACTGGAAACTGCTTTCCATTCACAAACATCTGTCGACTACTACCCTTTGTTTCCTGTCACTGAGCCAATTCTGGATCCAACCTGCCAGCTTCCCCTGTATCCCATGGTAGAGGCCTACTTTAGGTCGGGAAAAGGAACCCGACCCGAACCAGACCGCACCATCGTGGACCCGAGCCCGACCCAACCAGAGTCCCTCCGCTTTTGCCCCAAGCCCGACCCACCCCGACTCGACCCAACCCAGCCATCCGTTTACTTACCTCCCGACTCGGAACCTCCACGAAGCTGCTGCGCATGTGTGATGATGTCACAGTGACATCACTCGCTCACTGCGCAGACTCAGTTTCGTCTCAGGTAAGTTTTTTTTAAATTTTTATTTTTAATACTTACCGGCACAGCACTGACCTTGTGTGTCCAACCCGACTCGACTTGGACTCGACCCGAGTCCGAAAGCCGGAGATGGGCCCGCCCCAACCCAAACCCGACATGTTGTCGGATCCCATCAGGTTCAGGTCGGGTAGCAGGCCTCTATCCCATGGGCTTTCATTTTACTAACCAGTCTGCCATGTGGGACTTTGTCAAATGCCTTACTAAAATCCATGTAAACCACATCCACTGCACTTCCCTCATCAATCCTCCTTGTTACTTCCTCAAAAAATTCAATCAAGTTAGTGAAGATCATTTTGATTATTGGTGAGTAGATCAGTAACAAGGAACATAGACTAAGGATGATCGCTAGAAAAATAAAGGGGAAGTTAGGAAACATTTTCACAAAGGGGGCTATTGGCCTATTGAATGGGAACACCCCCACCTGCAAGTTCCCTTCCAATTCGCACACCATCCTGACTTGGAACTATATCACTGTTCCTTCATTGTTGCTGGGTCAAAATCCTGGAACTCCCTTCCTAGCAGCACTGTTGGTGTTACTACACCCCAAGGACTGCAGCGGTTCAAGAAGGCAGCTCACCACCACCTCCTTGAGGGCAGTTAGGGATGGGCAATAAATTCTGGCCTAGCCAGTGACGCCCAAGTCCCATGAACGAGTAAAAGAAAACTTAATCCCCATGGGCTCGGGAGGGGAAATTAGCTCTGGCTTCTGCTTTTGATTTCCATCTAGAAAAATCATGGGGTAGAAATTCAACTTGGTGGGGTGGTGCAAATCAGGCATCAACCACCCATTATACGCTGTGCCTGATATTCAGTCCCATTGACTGAATATTAGGCGAGGAGTACAATGTGATACTGCTTGCTTTGTGCTAGTGCCTGAAATGGCTTTCTGCTCCCATTTATATGAATATCAAATGAATGAAGGATTGGGCGACATAACATAGGAACAGTGTAGGCCATTCAGCCCCTCGAGCCTGTTCGTCCATTCAATGAGATTATGGCTGATCTATGACCTAACTCCATATACAAGCCTTTGTTTCATTCCCCTTAATACCTTTGGTTAGCTTAAATCTGAGAGTGATTTCTAATTAACAATTGGTGTAGCATCAATTGCCATTTGTGGAAGAGCTCTGAACTTCCACCACACTTTGCGTGAAGAAGTTTCCTAGCTTCACTCCTGAAAGGTCTGGCTCTAATTTTTAGACTCTGCCCACTATGCCTAGACTCCTGAACCAGCAGAAATAGTTTCCCCCCTCTCAACCCTATCTGTTGTCCTTAACATCTTGAAAATGTCAATCAAATCACTCTTTAACCTTCTAAATTCCAGACAGTATAACCCTGTTTGGTTTAATTGTTTCTTGTAATTTAACCCTTGGAGTCTAGGGTTAAATTTGTTAGGGTTAAAGAGTCTAGGGTTAAATCTATGCTGCACTTCCTCCAAGATCAGTGTATCCTTGAGGGTTCAGTTCCGATGCCCTCAAAGAATGAATGCACTATTTTCAGCTCACGTGAACTGTAGGAGTCCTATCAGTGCCTACTGACCCATGGCCCTGCATGACTTAGTGTCTTTGAGAAAGGGTTGAAAGAAAATAAATAAAATCAAATAAATTCAGTCATCTTTTCAAAAATTCACTGAAGATACTTTGGGAATTAGATCAGTCATTGACAGTTGCATAGAATTTTCAACTTCATGATGCAGAAAAATACGGTCCATAGCACCAAGTCGCACTCCAGAGACCGTAGCGCATAATCTAGTCTGATACTCCAGTGCAGCACTGAGGGAGTCCTGAACCATCTTTTGGATTAGATGTTAAATCAAACCCCCCATCTGACCTTGCAAGTGGACATAAAGTATCCCATGGCACTTTTTGAAGAAGCAAAGGTGTTCTGGAAAATATTTATTATTCCAGCAACATGACTAAAACAGTATCTGGTCATTGTCTCATTTCTGTTCATGAGACCTTCCTGTGTACAAATTGTTCTATTTCCAATAGTACAACAGTGACTATGCTGTAAAGTACTTCATTGGTTGTGTAGTGCTTTGGACGTGGCCATGAAAGTTGCAGTATGAATGCGAGTGTTTACTTCATACTAATGGAATAAGCTCTTTTCACTTTAATTTCCAATCAACAATTATAGAATATCATACAAATACAGATTTAAAGCACTGTTACTAAACACACGGTAAAATGCTAGCTGGTTTTCATTTTACTTTTTTTTAGTAAATTCATTGGGTATATAGATTCATCAGTAAAGGGTGTTAATGGGTCATTTTGCAACAAGAAGCCACAGTCTCAGTATCAGCACTTGATCCAGAAGGATTTCAAACTCTGTGAACGTACAATTTTCTTGTGTATTACTTTAATATACCAAATGCATGACTGCAAATCCTCAAATGACAAGTTCCCAGTATATCGAAGATGGTCAGAGCAGGTTAGAGGCTGGGAAGTCTGTGGGGAGTAACCCACCTCCTGACTCTCTAAAGCCTGATCACCATCTACAAGGCACAAGTCAGGGGTGTGATGGAATACTCTACTTGCCTGGATGAGTGCGGCTCCAACGACACTCAGGAAGCTCGACACCATCCAGGACAGCAGCCTGCTTGATCGGCACCCCATACACAACCTTAAACATTCTCACAGTCCACCACCGAAGCACAGTGGCAGCAGCTCGCCACACCTTCAACAGCACTCGCCAAACCTACAATCTCTTCCACCTAGAAGGACAAGGGCAGCAGACGTTTGGGAACACCATCATCTGCAAATTCCCCTCCAAGCCACACATCATCCTGACTTGGAAATATATCACCGTTCCTTCACTGTCGCTGGATCAAATCCTGGAACTCAATTCCCTGACAGCACTGTGGGTGTACCCACAACAGATGGACTGCAGTGGTTCAAGAAGGCAGATCACCACCACCTTCTCCAGGGCAATTAGGGATGGGCAACAAATGCTGACCTTGCCCGTGATGCCCACAACCCATGAAATGAATAATTTTAAAAAACCTAAGTTGGTTGTCATTGGAGGTGGGAGGGTAAGAAAATCAGTAGGAAACCTATTTGTGGAGTTTGTCGCTGCTGGTTATAAAATGATATATCACAGAAGGAGACCATTCTGCCCATCATGCATGTGCAAGCCCTTTGAAAGATCTATCCAAGTAATCTCACTCCTCCACTCATTCCCCATAGACCTGCAAATATTTACTTTTCAAATATCCAATTCCTTTTAATCATAACCAGTTGCGTTTAAAAAAAAATCTTCTCCCCTTTGGTTCTTTTAACCAATTGTTACGACCGAGGTGGGAGGAGCGCACTGTTTGTTTTAGTTCCACTACTCCACAGGTCACAACATATATTTAATTTTTTTCCCACTTACCAAAACGGTCAATCATAGATTCTATTTTTATGCCAGAATAAAAGACACCAACCAGCTTTCTTTAATAAACAACAAAATATCAGTTTATTATAAAACAAGTCTTAACCAGTAATGAAGCAAAGCATAAAAACACAGATTGAAATATAAAAGTTCCCTTTTTACTTTAGCCCCTCACACGCATACACATACACTGGTTAACTGGAAAAAATAAAGGGATTTTTTTGTTTTAGAGCTTGATTACAGACAGAAAAATCACTTGGGCTGAATACTTGCTCATTCTTGAAGAAACAGCAGATGAGATATGTTGTGTTCCAAAACTGGCATACAGTCTGGCCTCCAAGTACACGTAGACGGGTCAGTGGGATCTTTTAGAACGGTTCTTTTCAAGCAGAGTTGAGAATTAATTTAGCAGGCTTTTCTTCAAAGACAGACAAGATGAGTTGACACAGTGGATTTCTCAGGGCCTTTTAGAGGGGTGCTGGAAAGCTGAGCTGGGTTGTGGTCTTCTCTCCTTCCTTGGAAGTTCTCTTCTCTCCTTGGAAGTTTTCTCCCTTTTTATACAGTCCAACCCTAACTCAAAACAATTCAAAAGCTTTTGGCCTCCATCAATCTTGACCTGTCACTTCTTTGTAAACACCTTCTCCCAGGTGTCCAAAGTTCTCTGTTGTTTATTGAGCTGGACGCTAGGTGGTTTCCCGGAAAGGCTTGTTTTCCTCAAGACCTCGCAGTGCCTCTTTTTTTTTTTAAAAAAAAAATTCCAGAGACTTTTTTTTCATAGTCAAGTGGCCTTTACATGACCCCCTTTGAAAACCCCAAAGTTTAACATTTCTTCAATCTTTCAAAAATGAATCCTCAAAACATATATTTAACAAAACAGAGGCACTTTCATAACACAATTACCCTATATCTGGGTCTTCTAGTTACTGACCCTCAACAGTAGAAATATTTTCTCTTTATTTACCTTATCAAAATGTTCATAAGTATGAGCACCTCTATTAAATCTCCTTTTAACCTTCTCTGCTCTATGAACAATTCCAGCTTCTCCAATCTCTACACAAAACTGAGGTTTTCAGAGATGATCTATCTGGAACTTGAAATGTGATTGCTTGAATCACAAAACACTGGTGAAGATCTCACAATTGGAAATCCTTAAATAGCGCTCTGAGGAATAGTGAGTGATTAGTCCTTGTCCAAAGTTATTTAAATTTAATATTATTTAGCAACATTTGCAAAGGCATATATAAAGTCCTCTTGGACAGAATTGGGTAAAGGATGAGGATTGAAGAAATATCTCTCTTATTGAACTCTGCAATTTTCCCCCGAGATGGAGAGACAGATTTTACAATTTTGCCTGTCTTGACTGTGGTTCTACATGAACACTACAACGAGAGCTTTGTTGCGTGTCAATAATCCTATTATTTCAGAAACTGGAAGAGAAGACAAATTTGGCTGGCCTGACAAAGCATTAGTCACACTGAGTTGCTTTGTGTGCCTTCTGAATATTTAATGTGGATAACAGTGTTACATTTTGATCAACTACACTGAGTGAAAAAAGCTCTTGTCATGCTCACCTGCTGTAACTCATGAAGATGGTCTTTCCTGCACATTTGTGTTCAGTTCCTGCTTCAACTGGCCAGCAACATTTACTTACATATTTGTCAAAAATAAATGTAGACTTTTTTTCTCATTTCAGATTCTGATATTGATGCAGCCACTGCCATGATGCTGCTGAATTCTTCCCCTGAGGTGAAAGGAGCAGAATGTGAGTACACAGTACATTGCAATAGAAATATAAAGGTTTTTATTGCAGTGCGGCGGCCTCATATATTATTCTGTTGCGATGCAAGTCCTCGACGTTTATTCTATTTTTTATTCCTTATAATTTTTTTTTCTGCCCTGCTTCTTCCCTTGCATTCACGCAATCCTCAGTTGGGAAGTGGACCAACCTGTGGATTTTTTCCACAGGTGGGTTCAATATCAACCTGCCAGTTTTCCCACCTTTTCTGCCAGTTGAATTTGCCAGGATTGTGTAACTTGTAAGGCCCAAGTTAAGGTACGCATTAAGTCAGGGTTTTTGTTTTGAAGTTGGGGAGGTGTACCATATTTAAGTATTCAGTATCCTGCCCTTCAGTGCAGAAGGAATTTCTAATCATTATTCTTTTCTCGTCGTTATCCTGTGGTTTCAGTTGTGACATTCATTGACCTCTTGACAGATTCTTCTGGTAGCTGCCCACTTGTACACCACTGCAGCTGACCGATCTCTTAGCAATCCCTGTTGATCGATGTGGTAAAAGTTGTAGAGATTGCATAGTTGTGACAGATAAGTTCTTGCATACATCCTTGGCTTGATTTCAATAATTCAATCACTTCAAAACTACTGAAATATGAGTATAAAAGCATCTCATCGGGTCATCTAATCAAGATTTGAGATCTGCTTCTTTCTCTGTTAGAGCTTCAACCAATGTTGAGAAACAGCTGTTGTTTATGGAAGTTTGAATAAGTTCATATCGAAACTAGTAAAAAGAAGCAGTAAATCACTAACTCTTTAAAGACTTCAAAAATGTATGTTGTGTTGGGATCTAACAAAGCAATATGGAAAGATCATACATCTGTCGCTTCAGTATTTCATGAGATTGATATATTCAAGGCAAGGTCATTGGGACACAAATCCCTGACTGCATATGGTGAGGCAGGCTTCTTAATTTTTGCACTTGGTAACCATTTTAGAAAAGGACTGTTTTATTAACAGTAATGTGTATGGGAAAACCTGATAAATCAATCCTGCCCATGATCATGGTAAATTTAGAACACATTCTATCCCTGGTTTTATATGCATTTATTAAGTTAATGCAATGTATCTTTTACAATTTTTCTTTATTGTCCTACAGTAGTTTCTTCAGAGTGTGTACCTATCTGCCCTACACCTGTATGAAGAAAGTCATTTAAAATCCAGCTTTATATAATTGTGTTGCTGTAAATTTGTTTTGACTGAACATCTTTTGACTAACGCCCACATTATAAATGATGTCTGTGTTCAAGCAACTTGTGGGCGTTATTGCCTTGTACCTTTGCTGGAAAACAGATTATGGCTAATTTACATGAAGATGACTGCAAAATACATATTCGGAGCAATTACTTTGGTACTTTAGAAAAAGGAACAGTATGAGGGGCGTGTATTTTTCTGGTCCATTTTCTTCCTTTCCTCCTGATGAGTCTGATTCCTTCCTGGCTGCACTTGGCTTTCTGGTACCTCACCCACGGATTCTGAAGCAAATTATTGCATCCCTCTTGCTGCTAAGATAAGTTAAGTCGCTGCAGTCTGGGATCAAACCTGGGCCTTTATTGGTATGCGTGGCTGAGGTAATCACTGGATAAACGTATGGGAGGAGTCTGTACATTTTATGGTCTAATGCTGACAACTGTACATTTTTTTTGGTCAATTGTAAAATTCATATTTACAATCATTTTTCCAGAGCATGGCTTTTATTCCCTTTTCTGTTTCCAAAAGGCCTGAATTTGAGGGTTTGATGCTATTTCTGAGAATCTTGGATGCATCAAGGCCCATATTGTAGGTCACCACTGAGATTCAGAAGGGAGTGATAAGTCGGGAAGTTTTGATCGAGACAGTAAGTTTGGCTTTCCAAAAGTAGTAAATAAAAGGAGGAAGGATGTGGACAGCTGAGTCTGAAGTTTGCAGAACGTGGAGGATGGGAGGCTAGCCTGAAGTATATTGGAATGGTCGAGTCTGGTGATGAGGGTTTCAGCAGCAGGTTATGTTCCAGAGATGGAAGACAGTCGCTGGTTATTTTGATGGAGAGAATGTGGGATCGTAAACTCTGCTCAGGGTTGATTGGGATATTGATCTTTGGAACAGCCTGCTTTAGCCTGAGGTAGTGGCTGGGAGTACCTGTGTACATTTAAGAACCCATTCAAATTTAAATAAGCAACATCTTGATCTGAAACTGAATCAAATAAACTATGTTTTACTTTAATTTGTCCATGGGAGTTTTGAGTTCACCACAAAATGTGGGTCTGAAATCGCAAGTAGACCAGACCAGGTAGGGCTTCCTTGGAGCATATTAGTGAACCAGGGGTGTTTTATGGCAATCTGGCAAATTGCCATTGAAATTCAGTCCCATGATGAGAGTTTCACTCATGGTCTCTGGTTGCTAATCCAATACCATAACCATTGAACTGAGAACATGTTGATATATCAAGTCAAGATAATACTTAGTCTGGAGATGATGGTGTTCCCATGACATTGCTGCTCATGTCCTTGCTAGAGTTCGGGACCAGGATGTCTTGGCAAAGTAAACTTTGCGAGTTGCTGTGATGCTTTTTTGTAGATAGTACCTGAATCCAAGGCACATCGATGGTAACGTGGATAGATGTTGAGTTCAATGGCAAGGCTGCCGATCAAGCAGACAAAAGAGAAAGTGCCGAGTTTGATTGGTCTGTGCTAAGGCAGCTAATGTTCATCAGAGCAGCAATAGGAGTACAAGAATTGATCTCATTGCCCTGGGACATAGAGAAAAATCAGGCTGGGTTCTCTCTCCTCCAGCCAACTGCTGCTGGAAATGTACAGGTAGACATCGGGTAGGATGCAGATTGCACTGCACTATGATGCTATTGAATAGCTTGCTCATGTGCTGCCAATGTCATTTAGGCACTCAAAGGTACCTCAGCAAGAGTTCATTGCCTTCAGGAACAGAGTGGTAAAGAAAAATGTGGCAGAAAGTGACAAACTAGCAGAATAAAATACATTGGTATCTACCCCATCTTCGGACATTCATTGACAGACAGACCACGTGTAGACATGGCAGCCAAGGAAGGCAGCAAATATCTTCATATCAACCCAGGTGGCTTTGATGTACCACCACAAGTCATGCAGAACTGCACAGACCTGAAGTTGGACTACCACTTAAGAATGAAGGAAGAATTCATATTAACATAAAACCTTGCATGTTCTCAAGCTATCCTAAAAAGCTTCACAGCAAATGAACTTTTGGCATGCAGTTATTGTAATATAGAGGAATAAGAATGCTGTCTGGGTTTGAGTGTGGAGGAGAGGAGAATGCTTTTTTTTTTAAAAAGAAAAGTAATTCCTCTTTTCATCTTGTCGTGCATCTAAGGAGTAACGCATAGAAAGGTAAACAAATCCAGTTACACTGTACTAAACTGAGACGTCATCAACTGTAATGTAATCATGTTTTTAATATATTTGTACATGCGCATTGTCACTTGATAATATTGGTAGGGATGCTGCAAAGCAAGCCAGACACTTACCTTAAAACGGCATTGCTGAAACTGCATTTATTCTAATTGTTTTTAAAAATGAGATGCTGCGAGTTTCCTTTGGTGTTTGTTTCTCCTGACGTTGGCTGCTTTTGCAATGATTCGCATAACCTCAACCAGCATTTTCTGCAAGGGATTTGTGCAAGCGCTGCTCACTCTTCTCTTCTAGTTTCACAGCTCGGAGGAAGTGTATTCTCTAGTGATTTTAACTTGATTTGCTGTTTTACATGCTGCAGTCCATTGATTGTGATGCATAAATGGTGTCAGGTGACCGACAGTTACTTGGTGTAAGCTTTTAGTTTTACATCTGAGCATCATGTAATCAAAATGCAGGTAAACTGATTAATATTATGGTGTGATGTGTTTATATGAAGTACAGCATTTTCCAGTCAAAACCCAAGAATTATCATTCTGGCATTTTCATATCCCAGATTAAAAGTTAATCAAACCCAGCCAAAAACAAATAATAACTTGCCAAATGTTTTTTAAAAACATTATAGCATGACTGATTACTTTGGATGTATATCCAAACATCCTTGAGTGTTCGTTGACGGTAGTTGAATGTATCTTGGGCATCACCCAGTTTCCTTAAGTGTCAGATTTTCTCAAGCTGCGACATCTGGAAGTAAATTGCCATTTTCCTAACCAGTAGGTTTTTGGTGAATTGTGTGGCTGAGTTGTGAATGGGAGAAAGGGAGATTCTTCTTTTATCTCCTTTTTAGTGATTTCTATCAATAAATGCCTACTTATTCATTTCAAGGTGCTATTATTCCTGTAAATTTCATTTGACTGTAGCTTTTAAAAGTTCACAGCTTGTACCAGTATACATTAATAACTTCTGTAGCAGTGGTAGGCAACAATGCAAGTGATCTTTAACTGACATCCACAGGTTTCCAGGTATTAAATACACTTTGAAATTCTTGCTGTTAATTATTTGTATTACAAAGTGGGAAATGGTGTTTTGTTTTGTACCCAAGCCAGCCTTTTCACTCTGTTAACAGAAGAAAATTTGACCTCAGATTTATGATACATCAATTTACAATAAAAAATCTTGAAGTGATCATCAAATCATGATTTATAAAATCCTGAGTATTGTAGTAGATGACCTTTGTACCTACTACTGCAACAAGGAATCTCTTACCTTGACCTTTCTTTAGCCCACCTCTGGAAAGCATCCCTAGAAGTTCACGACTTATTCTTTTCTGTGTCTCAACATATTCTTCCTCCAGTTTGTTTCAGACATCTGATCCAGATTTTCTTGTAAGTTTATTCCCCCACCTAAAATATTTGTTCTGATTTTATTTCCAGGAAAACTGATGACTCAAAGGATGTTGTTAGTCAAAGCAGAAAACTGTTGTTTCAGAGGGAGACTTGTGGCAAACTATGAGAACAATGTTCTTTCACCTCTGGGACAATTAAAATCCAGCCCCAGAGGAGCAGGCCGTCTTTCACTAGTAGTTGCCAATAGCTTTAAGTGAAATTGGTATTGTGATTCCTTTCAATCCAGTTCCAGTCGATTGGAGTCCCTAGTGCAAAAGTTGGCAATGGATAATTGAGACAGTTAGCAATGAACTTTGGTTAAAGGCAAACTTAATTTGAAGGAGGAGATCAGGCAAAAAAGCCTGTTAGAATAGATTTATTTAACACAGCCTCTGAAAGGAAATACGTGCATTTCTGTAGGTTGGAATGTCATTGGTAGAAATTTGGAATGTTAGGTCTCTTGTCCCAATTGTATCTGCTCGTTGACACATTCATTATGTTCCCTGGCTTGAGAGCTGGTGTGTGTCCAGGGGCAGGAAGGAATGCCATTACAGTGAACTTTCAAACTGCCTTTCAAGGACCAATTCATTTATTTTTTTATATTCTTTACCCTCCCTGAGAAACATTTTTCTTTAAATGATACCTAGATCTTGGAAAAGTCTATCTGCCAAAGTATCTGAACAAGGCATTTTATTTTAAAGCAAAGCTCCCACTGTTTTAAATATCAAGTTATAGTGAAGAACATCCTGTTTTAAGTGCAGGGGGTTTCCAGACCTATCAGATGAAGATTTTTTTTCCCTCCTTCCCTGCCCAAGTTGTCTTTAAAACATTGCATAAGAGGGAATTTTTATTCTTAGTAATGAATTCATGTTAACACAGCATTATTATGGTCTAGGAGGATCAAATAATGCAGTGTTATGCTTGTCATGAGCAGGAAAGAACTAATTCTGTTTGTACACCATAGCATTCTAGTGCCTGTCCAAGGCCAGCCCAACTCTTTCTGATGTGAATAGCATATGGATTTTGATTAGGTGTAAATATCTATAATGAATAGTGTTGGTCTTGCATAAAATGCTAACTGGGTCTGTAAAGTTTTCATGTGTCTGTAGAAAATAGCAATAAAATTATACACCTTTCAAGTGTTTGTTGAGAAAGAACATCCAGCACTAATACCACACTACGTTGAAGGACTAATTGTGGGAGCAATTTGGGGTGATGAATTAATTATATTGAATGTTAAAATACATGGTGCATTTCTTTTTACTGTTTTGGTACCAATATGAAATGACAGCACTGACCAGGAAAATACTAACAAAGCAGTGAAAACATTTATGTACATCTCTAATACTGTGGCAGAAACTCAAAATAAATGTATTGGTCAATACTCTTTCTTTTGACAATGTCCTTATCAGAATTAATGGACAGACATATTTATTGACAGTGTATCAATGTACCTGGGAGAGACTCAAACAGGAGCAGTCTCAAAATATTTACAGCTGGAAAACACCATGTAGACTGAGATTTGCACATAATTACATTCATGTCTACAGTCAGATGCAGGTGAAAGTAAAAATAATCACTTTTTCCATTGATTCATTCGTTATACTTAGATGAAAGACAGTCTGGATATTGTGAATGTTAGCCCCAAACTATTGAAGCAAACTTCTATGATATATTTTACTTGTAAATGGACCAAGTGTTAACAGTATTACCTGTGTTCATTTTTTTTCTAGGCACGTTGACTTTAATAGTTTAGAAAAGCTTTGGGTTTAGAAAATCTGGATTCCTCTGTTACATTGTAGTCCTCTGTTCTCCAGATGCTGTGGGAGTTATGCCAAATGGTGGTCGAGCGTACAGTCGAGGGCCATTCATGGGGATGAAGCCACTGCCAATTAATAGCATTGGAAGCATGGCTGCTGCAGTAAGGTAAAGAGTTGGCACTTACCCACCAATCACTTCCAAATATAGTCATCCTTCTTAACTCACTATTCATGCTAAAGATGACCACATGGCTTCTACTGAAGCTGTAAAACATTCTGGCTGTAAACTCTACAATGTCATACAAAATAATAAGAGGTAGAACTTTGAAGAAGCACACGATTGAAAATTGATCCAGTTCAATTTCTCCCAAACCTACAAACACAGAGCTTCATTTTGTGCCTGGCAAGTTATATCCACCTCAAGCTGTCACGTGACTTGTGTGTTTTAAGTCACCACTTATCTGTGCTTTTGTCTTAAGGCGAGAGTTCTGATAATTATCTTTTCATTTAGCACTACGGGATGAAATCTCATGAAACTGATAAAAATGTAAAATTGAATTCCAGCAAAATGACTTTGTGTTTTCAACTTTGATTAATCTAACTCTGATGTATTTACTGAAAGAACAGATCTAAAATATTAATTCCCCATCCACTGCATATGCAGTGGACGGACATAAATAGATGTCTAGTTCAATTGTTGTAACAAAGCCTCAGTATTAATCCCTTCCCACCCCCCCCCCCCCCCCCCCCCCCCACCCCAAAACGGTCCGAAGAGGTTCAGGTGGGGTTTAAAAATGTTAAAACGGGGAACACATCCCTAACCTGCTGTGTAAGCACTCGATGCCGTTTTTATGGTGGTTGCTTTTCATGACATGCAAGTGGCTTGCCCTAAGAGGCGGGACAATTCACTAATATATTTATATTGGGCTCCCACAGTTTGTTGGGAGCCTGATTTAAATTTAACAGTTTTCCAGGGCTTGGGGTACCTGGTAGCGAAAGGGAGGCAGGAGCTGCTGGCTCAAGAACATGAGTGACTATTACAGCACACCTCGTGGGCCAGGAGAAGCAGGAATGTTCCTCTGGCCCCTCAAAGTCTGCTCTCTGCCTATTACAATCTCTCTCTCCCCCATGCTGCAATCGCAAAGCTCCCCAATCCCAATCTTCTGGTTGCACTCTCCTGCAATGGCCTGCCTCGCCTCCACGACCCCTTCCCGAGCCCCAGTCTCCCACTCCAAAACAACAGAGCACAACAGTCTGTCTCTCCACTCCCAAGCCTCGACCTTTTGCATCCACCCTTCCAGATTATCAGGGACTGTCCCCAACTGCGGCCTCCTGCCAGCCAGCCCCTCAATTTGTCTGGCAGCCAGGCAGGAATTGGAAGTGAAAAATTATTAGGAGTAATGCATCCCCAGCCTTGGCTGGTTTTCTCAGTGTTACCACACTCCTCCACACCCTGCCCGTAAATATCAAGCACAATGGTTTTCTTTCCTTACTTAGCTGTTATCTTACTCAGTTATAATAGATTTAAACTTGAGTGCAACCATATTGGTTAGTATTTTTGTTCTCCAGTGGGGTAGAATAAAGTGAAACTTGCATTGCCCTTATGTTGTGGTTACAGCAGTGTTGATGCTGCCAGTTCCTGATGTCTGGGCATAGTGCAAGTTCACTAAGGTTGACTGCCAGGAAGTTCTAGTTTAAAAGAAAATCGGTCTTTGTGGTTGCTGGCCTTCACGAATGCAGCAAGTTTACTCTGGTATTGCTGTGGGTTGTGCCATAACCTACATGAGGAATTAGTGGCACCATCCAAATATGTATGTAGCTATGGAGTTTGGAAATTTCCCAAATGTTTTTATTTTGCAAACAATTTAAGTGTTACAACTCTTTAAGGACTGAAATAACGTTTTTATGCTTAAGACCTGTCCTTGGCTACTGTAAATGTAGTTTTGTCCTCAATGCCCTGCATTATTTCGCAGCTTTCCCACATGCATTATATATATTTTTTTTTCAATCCTGCAATTCACAGTGTGACCTCTTGCCATTTAACCTTATTATGTAATGATGGAAACGTTTTCATTGCTTGAAAGCGACTGCCTTGCAAGGATAACCCTTTGTATTGATTTGAATGTCATTTACAGTACATTGCACCAATATATATGTAAAATAGTAGAAATGCATTGAGTCAGCTGTGCTTGCTGCTCCAAGGATTAAACCCCATGCAAAAATTCAAGATAAATAAACAAGTGATTACTCCAGTTCTTATCTTGCTTCAGGATGACTGTTTCAAAACACAGTACAGTACACGCTGAATTAACATAGCATCATTGGCTGATGCAGGACCATTCAGCACGCCATGCCTAGCCCGACTCTTTGAAAGAGCTAGCCAATTATTTTCACTTCCCTGCTCTTTCCCCATTGCCCTGCAGAATTTTCTCCTTTAAGTATTTGTCCAATTCCCTATTGCTTCCACCACACTTTCAGACAATCCATTCCAGGTCATCATAACTCACTGCACAAATAAAATTCTCCTTGTCTCAACTCCGGTTCTTTTGCCAATTAACACATCTATAAAGTCTCCCTTAACCTTCTATGCTCTAAGGAGAATAGCCACAGCTTCTGTAGTCTTTCTGCTTAACTGAAGTCCTGCGTCCCAGGTACCATTTTATTAAATCTCCTCTGTATCTTCTCCAAGGCCTTGACATCCTTCCTCAAGTGTGGTGCCCATAATTGGACACAACACTCCAGTTGCAGCCTAATTAGTGATTTATAAAGGTTTAGCATAACATTCCTACTTTTGTACTCTTATGCGTATGCTTATAGAGCCAAGGATTCCTTTTTTTTTGACAGCCTTCTGAATTTATCCTGCTGCCTTCAAAGATACATACATCTTCAGGTGTCTCTGTTCCTTTATTTCCATCAACAATGTAACTGGTTTAATGTATTTACACTTTTAAGGTATGTCGCCACAGTAATCAAAATATTGTCTCCTTGCCATTGGGAGCATAAAGCTGTCCTTGTATATTGTAACCACTTCCAGAGGCAGCAGATGGCCTGTATCCTCATGCTATTGGTTGATTTCCAGTTTTCTCTTTTTCTGCCTATCATAAGGACTTCTGAAGCAATAGATTGCAGTAAGCCTGTAATGTTTGCATGCAGCTTGAATGAGTTTATCAGATGTTAAATATAGAAATAGGTTTATTTTAATTACCTAAGCCTCAATAGATTTCAATTAATATAAATTTGAAAATATGAGAGCTGCTAAAATGTGTCTGTCTTATGTTTTTATTAATGTGTTTGCTGAGTTCAGTGTCGGTGCTTCTAAGCATTTGTATTTTACGTGTTCTTTCCAGAAGATATTCTGTACTTTCATTTTAGTTTTTAAAAAAATGATTTCTACATGCCAAGATCTATATTGTAATGCACATCAGTTGATGGAATCCAGATGCTCAATGCAACAGGGAATGAGTTATTCCGTTTGTAGTTTTTATTGTTGCATGTTTTGCTGTCTTGCCATGTGCCACAGATAAGAGGGTTGGTTCCTGCTGTCAAACTGTTGGAAGGCAGAAGATGGCATCCTGGATTCACTTGCCCCAGCTATTTATTTTAATTGATTTGGCTTGTTCCCTGTGGTGCTTTCCCCGGCAATCTAGCCGAGATTGGGAACTCACCAGGTTGAAGTTAAAGTGTATACCTGTGTGTGTGTGCCTTTCTTTCACGATTGGTTAGTCAAGGAGTTGGACCTTTTTTCTGAAAAAAATTCACATTTTTGTGCTGAAGAAAAGTGTTTAATAAGAGGAGAAATGTGCAGCTGTTTATAGTTAAATTTTAATTTAACAAAACCTGAGTCTCACTTCCCTATTTTCTTTCATGTGTGCTCCCTTCTGCAACATATTTAAAACCCTTGATAATTCAACTGTAATGTATGCTGATTTCTTACTAAGACCATCCCCTTTTTATTTATTACATGTTCTAAATAGATGATTCTTTTACTGAAAATTTCAGCTAAAATAATGCTTTTTATTCAACATACTCCAATTTTTTTTAAACTATTAGTTGTCATGCAAAGTGCAATACTGACCTCTTAAATTTATGGTCATGTAAAATTCAGTTGTGGTTGTATTTTGCATTACCATAGTTCTCTGTATTTGAGTGAATGGAAAGCCTACAATATATAATTAGTGGCATAAACTGCCTACATAATGGGAATAACCTTATAACATATCCACATATTTAAATCTGACAAAAGCATTAATACTTCAGTAGCATGTACAAAGTCATAATTTTTCACTTTTTCATTAAGTAATCCTCAGCTTGTTATGCTCTCATAGTCTGTTGGGCATTTTGCTTTCTTAAAGGTGTTGTATAGATGCAGTTGTATTATATAAATGTGTTCCTAATTCATTTTACTTATGAGTGCACACAGACGAGATCTGCACTCACGTGCGAACAAAGCAGTGTTGCCATGCACTATAGACAGCAAGTGGGTTCTAAGCTTAACATTTTAATTGGTGGTCACTATTGGTTGCTGAAGACAAAATTTCAGTAACTTGGAGCCAAAATCTCTTTGCTGGTTATCAATATATAGGTGTAGATTGTTAACTCAGGTTTGGTCGTAGAAAATGAAAAATAAAAGCTTCACAATCGCAGGCCTCAGTGTTAGCTTTGGAGAATATTCAGCTCCTCAGATAATGAAGAGCCAGTTGGACTTGAATAGCAAGGTATTTGCGATGCAGCACAAATTATGGATGCAGTTTTATGCTGAAAATTAGACTGGCAGTCCAGAAACTAAATTGAGGTTTTGGCAGACCAATTTTATTTACCTTGGGGTCATACATATAAGATAGTCGCTAAAATATCCAATAAAGAATTCAGGAGAAAATTATTTACCAGAATGTGGAACTTGCTACCACACGGAATAGTTGAGGCGAATAACATCATGCCTTTAAGGGGAAGCTAGATCACTGCACGAAGGAGAAAGGAATAGAAGGATGAGATGAAATAGGGCATGAAGAGGCTCATATGGAGTGTAAACACTGGCATGGAACAATTGGACTGAATGGCCTATTTCCCTGCTTAAGTTCTATGCAATTTTTTTAGAACCTAATGCGCTCTTTACTAATTTTCCTCAGTGTGCATAGAATTTTAAACTGGGGTTCATGAAGGAATCCCAGGGAGCCTCTTGGGTCATCAGATTTCTGTTTGCCTGTTGTCAGATTCTGATTTTTTTCTTCTATTTGTTGACATATTAGCATATTGATTTGGTTGTTTGTGAACCTTTTTTGAAAAGAAAACTGCTCACATTGATGACTTTGAGAAGGGGATATAGTCTTTCCAAAGTTGAGTCAAGGAACTTGATAGTATCTGTGTTTATTGAGTTCCTTGCATTAGGCAATCTCTCAGATCGGTGCTGCTAGTCACTTCCCTTAAGAGTTGAGAGTCTTGTGTTTAGGGGTGCCCTTATACATAGAATTTACAGTACAGAAACAGTAACATTGGCACCATGCAAGTGCCAGGCAATGACAATCCCCAATAAGAGAATATCTAACCATCTCCCCATGACATTCAATAATGTAACTATCACTGAATCCCTCACCGTCAACATCCTGGGGGTTACTATTAACCAGCAACTGAACTGGACCAGCACATAAATGCAATGGCCGCAGAAGCAGGTCAGAGGCTGGGAATTCTGCAATGAAGAACTCACCACCTGACTCCCCAAAGCCTATCCAATTACAAGGCACAAGTCAGGAGCGTGATGGAATACTCCCCACTTGCCTGGATGAGTGCAGCTTCAACAACACTCAAGAAGCGCAACACCATCCAGGACAAAGCAGCCCGGTTAATAAGCAGCCCATTTACCACCTAAACATTCACTCCCTCCACCACTGGTGCATAGTAACAGCAGTAACATCTACAAAAGGCACTGCAGCAACTCGCTAAGGCTCCTTTGACAGCAGCTCTGTGACCACTATCACAGAGAAGAACAAGGACAGCAGACGCATGGGAACGCCACCACCTGCAAGTTCCCCTCCAAGCCATACACCAATGATATTGGAACTATATCAACGTTCCTTCACTAGGTCAAAATCCTGGAACTCCCTCCCTAACAGTACTGTGGGTGTAGCTACACCACGTGGACTGCAGCGGTTCACGAAGGTGGCTCACCACCACCTTCTCCAGGACAATTAGAGATAGGCAATAAATGATCACCTTGCCAGTGATGCCCAAACCCCATGAATGAATGCAAAAAAAAACTCTGCTCAACAGGTCCACATGAGCCTCCTGCCACCCTACATTCTCTAACCCTATCAACATGACCACCTATTCCTTTCTCCCTCATGTGTTTATCTTATCTAGCAGGAAAAGAACAAAAGGGACAGGTCTGTGATGATTTTATCTCACTTTGCTCACAACCAGAGAGAGGGGGCTGATGCAAGGTAAATCCTGCAGAGCACCTGGGACCAGGTTGACTTCTCAACCCAATGGGCATGTCTTGTTATTCATTATAGAGATAAACAAATTGCCAGTTGTCATTGAGGAGGCAACTTTGGTGCCAAGCTTATTAGCATATTAACTATCTGTTGTTTTGGTGTCAAAGCTTGTGTGACTTCATTTTGCTGTAAAACACAGTCCTTAAATAGAACTTTCCTGTGAAGGAAGAAAAAGAATGATCAGAAAACCCAAAACTTGCCAGTTTCCCACGTGAAGGTTTCAAAAGCACTCCCCTGCAGAGAAATATAGGCTTGCGTTCCTACATATGCATTCATTTCCTTATTTCACTTTGCCACAGGGCAGCATTGTTGAACAGAGTGGCCTTTTAATGAATTGACTTGTAGTTTCTTTTCCCCTTCAGGAATGGAATTGCAAACTGTCGGATGCGGAATGACAGCGAACAGTCCTGTGGCTCTCCGGTTGTCAGCAGTGACCCTAAAGAGGATCACAACTACAGCGTGGCAAAATCTTCCAATCATAGGAGTACGTCCCCCACCAGTGACTCAACGTCCTCTGCCGATGACCACTACGAGTTCGCCACAAAGGGCAGCCACGATGGGAGTGAGGTCAGCGAAGGGAGTTACCACAGCCACGAGAGCTACAGCGAGACGGAAGAAGAGGAGAGAAAAAACAAAAAGGAAACCAAGGATTCCTTAGCTGACAGTGGGTACTCATCTCAGCACACAAAGCGGCAACACCTGACAAAAGCAAAAAAAAATGCAACTGAGACACTGCCGCTTAAAAAGAGGCGCACGGAGAAACCGCCAGAAAGCGATGACGAGGAAATGAAAGAGGCGGCAGGTTCACTGCTGCACTTGGCAGGGATTCGCTCCTGTTTGGATAACATCACAAACCGCACTTCAAAAGGGCAGAAAGAGCAGCAACATTCAGCAAAAAATTAAGACAGTAATGCACAGCCTCTTTAAGATTGTTGGCAGAAATTTATTTTCTTTCAGCACGTCAGGTGAATTATAATGATTTGTGGCAATATCAGCAATCACTTTGTTTTCCTATTTTAAGTCCCCTTGAGTTTTTTTAAATATATATAAAAAAAAATTTTGTTTAAGGAGATTGAAGCCATAGCAGAACTTTTACTGACACTCAGCTAATTTGCAAAAGCTTTTCATTGACTGACAACAAAAGCCAAAATCACTGCACCTTTTCTTTCTTTCTCTCTCTGTCTCTCCGTTCATTATTTCAACCTGATTACACAGGTGCACACAGGATGCATTACACTGACACATATAGAGATTGCGTTTTGAAAATCTCGATGTTCTAATGTGAAAGGATGGATTGGTGACGAATGGCTCAGATGCGGCCATATTGAACGACAGCCAGCTTGAATAGCACTATGGCCTAGAGCCATCTTATTGCATCTGGACAAAAGGAAGAAAATTAATGTGCTGCTGAAGACTGTGATGGATTCATTGGAGGCAACTTCACTTAAGTACCAGAGCTCTGAGTCTTTGACAGTATAGCAGACAACCATCATTAGAATTGGGCAAAACAAAACCGGGAAAAACAGTTGATTTAAATTTTAAAAAGCAAGTCCTGCCATTGGCCAGTTCCACAAATTTCTGTCTTAAAACCCCACACACACACGTTCGAAGCCATATGCCTGGTGGATGGCACTGCGTGCAAAGAGAAAGAAAACGCATCGCCTTTGAAACTGCCTGAGTGACGTGAAAGCAATCAAGTCTTGCAAAGAAATTCATAATCAAGCGATAACAAGATAGCGATACTAATCCATCCTGACAGATCAAAATGCTTGATCTAGCCGTGATAAGGAAGATGACAAAACAAAAGAGAAAAAAGCTCTAAAGCCTGCCATTAGTATTATTCTGAAACAGAATTGCTGAACAGTGATATCAGTGAGCTCCTCCACTGCCCTGGAACTGGAGTAAGCAGTTTCTCTCTCAGTCAGGATACGTGTATGATAAAAGACGATTGATTTTGGAACATAACCGACGTAGCCAGCAGGATTATCCAATCCATGTTGAATGGGTTCTTTGAACAAAAACTTTGCTTTTTATTCAAAGACAAAAAAAAAGAGTTCATGTAAGGTAAATAATGTATTTAGCATGAGCATGAATTATTTTCATATAAATATAGAAAATAGAGAAAAGGCTATGCCTCTAATTTTTAAGCCCTTAGGCCTAGATTTTTTTTTTGAAGCAGGTGATAAGGTTTAACCTTTTTTTCAGGGAAAAAAAATACTGACTGTTGGGGAACTTACTCTGCAATATGAAGACTTCACATTTCTGGTAGGGCTTGGATGGTTGAATATACTGCCTTGTCTGCACATTCGGGCCCCACTACAGGCTTGTAAGATACAAAGAACAGTGACAGGTAACATACAACACTGTCCCCCAGTATAGGGTGGGGGGGGGGGGCGGGGTGTGTAGTGGGTGGGCTGGGGCGGGGGGTAGGAAATAAGTCTCTGTTCTCACCCAGTCAGTAGTGAGTGTGCATGATTTATCTAATCTCAAATTTATCTGTTCAGTATTGGGGTGGAGTGATGTATTGACTATCAATATCATATATTGGCAATACATCACAAAACGGCACCTATCAGTGCTGCTCTTTATAACGATCGGAAGAAAAGTCAACCACCACCTTTTTTGCTTTTTCAATCCTGTTTTGTCAGTTTTTTTAAAAACTATTTTTGTGAAAAGGCGGGGCCCATAACAGCAACTGATTAAACCCACATTATTTTGGTAATTTTTGGATTCCTACTTTTTATTTAATTAAAACTGTGTGTCGGAGATCAAAAAGAAAAATGCATACAGCCAGAGTGATCAGCAAATGGCACTGGTTGTTGAATGACACGACAAGCCTTTCTGTAATTTGCCTCAGAAATTGGGTAGCCTGGCATTCACTCACATGATCCTACTTTGGAAGAAATAAAGGTGTTCATTCACACTCACTGCTTGACATTTTCCTTCTGAAAACTGTTAACCAAGAAACCACATCCAGTTATTTTTTTTGGCCATGTATGCCAAAGTTTAAAATTGCAGACAGATATTGATTATACCCAAACATGCCGGGTTTAATGACAATAGCCATTGTAAAAAAAATCCAATCAGAATTCTATATTGTCGTCGTTCATAGGCATACAAAGGAGTACAGTGGCAGCCGGATGTTGCAAAACTATTGTTGTCATGGGCTATGTTCATGTAACATGGTGAATAATTTGTGACCAGGGTGTCAAGTAATAATAGCTCTCGTGATTTTGATTTTTGTTTTTAAATTGGCTCATTAACATTGGCAAAGGGGACACTGCCTTTTTTAACTGGGTAAATTACTACAATGATGGATTACTTGAGTGAATGTGATCTTACTCTGAAGGCTTTAGAAATCATGTGCATTAATATTCCATGACAGGCAGAAATCTGCAGTGTTGAGATGAAAGACTTGAAATTAGGTGATAAAAGCGATAACTTGAGACAGGTTTTAATCTCCATAGTGATATGTTGAAATTAAATACTCATGTGACCAAAACCAGCCAAGCAAAAGCTACAATCCTTCTTTGGTTAGCCATTACATCATATAGGATTAAGCAAGATATACCACTGGAAAGCGCAGGATGCTAGCTTCCTATATGCAAAAAGCAGAAGTTAGGTCAGCAATATTTCTCAACCCAAAGTAAGATGGTGAAAGAAAAATCTTGGTAAAATGAGGCACTGAACCTTCAAAATAATGCTGCTCACATTCGAAGTTGGTATTTGTTCCTACACCCAGGGTCCTTCCTATGCTAAGCACAGCTTCAAATTGAAATGCATGAAGGATAATTTCATGTCCCTTATGACATCCTAATCTTCTGAGCTAGATTCTAAAGCAGATTGGGGAAGGTGCTTAAAGATTCAATACACTGGGCATCTTCATGAGGATCCCTCTTTGATGCAACCTCCTCCCCCCCCCCCCCATTCTTCTGAAATCCACCAGAGAAATGTAGGTGCATGGGACTTATTAACACTGAGGATGGATGCTCACATGCAAGGGTTTTTGTGCACACAAATTGATAAAGATTTCTAACATGAGTAGAGATTATTGTAAAACCAAGAAAGTTAGTAATCTAAAAACAGATAAAAGTTGAAGATGCATACTTGGTCAGTCAACTTTTGAAAAAGGAAACAATAATGAAATTTCAAGTGAAAGGCTAAGTGAATGGCCTCATCAAAATGTTAATCTGTGTTTCGCTTCCAGATTTTGACTGAACTATGTTTCCAGGCTTTTCTGTGCTTTTAATAACACTAATCATTGTTCAGGTGCTTGTGACTTTGGCTATCAGTCCAGAATGCATAGGGCACACTTTTTTCACTGGGCTTTGAAATCCAGATTTGGATGGGTTAGGAGCTGAAGGACCTGCTTCAATAATGTAAACCCCTTAAGGTTATCACAGTATCTCTTGTGCTGTAATTCTCAGCTCTTTGGACTGGATAAATAGTTATCTGTAGGTACATTGGCATTTAAGAAGGCAACAGTTAGACCTACATAGACTAGGTTTTCCTCAACACAGGTTTACTTCATTTTGAACTGGTAATTCTTGAATGCTTCTCACGAATGGTGGAAATGGGGCTCTAACGAGTCTGTTTTTAGTGTGACCCATTCTGCCTACCTTATAAGGAATTGGAAAGTCTCCTCCTTGCCAAAATGAACAAACTGTTATCACGTTACCAGTTAATGTAGACAGACCCATTTATGAAATTGATTTTCTTGCCAAAAGCAAAGCTAGTGAAGCTAAGCAAAGAGCTCTGCCTTTGAAAGAGGATTGGAAATGTCAAGTTTTAAGAACACCAACTCTGTCTGACATCTTACAGACTCCAATGGACCTACACCAGTAACTCGCCAACTACAGAGCATTATAGTGTTTCTTCAGAACGCTCATAACCTGGCAGAAAAGGTGCCTATTGCTCAGCCACACGAATAATCATTGTGAAAAGGTGACCAGCACTTCTAACAAGCCACTATGATTCAGTATATATAGGGGGATCAGGCTAGTCTTTTCAGGCTTGTAAAACTGAAGGCCTGTTGAAGGATATTTAGAACAAAACTGGTGTATTTGTCTTCAATGGGAGAGAAGCCATTGAGCATCAGCAGGATATAACCAATAAATTACAAAAGCAGTTCCAGGGATTGTGCCCATAGATAAGATGCAGCACCAGGGCCAAACTTTAAACCTTAACCAAGCCATAAACTGCTCCCTTTAGCAATGGAGGCACCATTAGTCTTCCTGCACCCAGTTTTCAAAGTAACAAAATTGGCCAAGATTCAATTACTAATCACTAACCAACAAGTCTTGCTTCAATATGAATCACTACTTTCAGCGCAGAAGAGGTAATGGTAGAGAATTAGAATTAGGCAAAGTGACACGCATTCAAATCCTCAGACATCTTGGTAAAAGGGGTAATGGTAAAAGTCAAAGACTACATGACATTGGGCGTGATGAAGCTGGCTACTTGGATCCCTGATGTTGTTCCCTTTACATTTTTACAGTAGATCTCTGCACTAACTTGTGCAACATAAATTGGTTTCTTGGAGATGTGGGAGTGCAGCTGGTGTTGCTATCTCAATTATTTTCCATAATTCCCCCCGCCGCCCCTTTTGGGGGAGTCTGACTGCTACCAGGCATCTTACCCCAATAGCACAGCTCGGATCAGAAACTTGCTGTGTTGGAAATTGGGAAGTATGAAATCTGTAATACCTTTCACAAATTCCCTGGTGAAATAATGTTCTTGTACGACTCCGTATACACATACCTGCACAGCAAGCAGTGAGTGGCCGGATAGATATCTAATCTTTCAACTGATGGAGTCCTCAATTCGATTTTCATCCAGTTGCCACAATTGAACTACCTAAAAAGAAATCTTGATGTTGGCTGAAAGCACAAGAAGCTGTCGCACTGGACGTCTTTATCTGGTATGAGGAGATCTCTACCAAGTCTTTGCCAAAAGCAGTGTCAGATTTTACACCTGGAATAGGATAGTTGTGACAACTGCAGTTTCTACCTATCTTCCCTATCCTGAATAAACTGAAGAAGAGATTTCCAACATATGAAATTACTTTTTTACTAGCTTTTTTTCCCCCCAGCTTGAGACCAGGCACCAAGAAACTTCAGAACTTTTTTAGTATCTATTGAACTAAAGCTCCTCATTCCAAAGCAGAGTATGAGTACACCTATTAGTAAAGTGCTAGCTAATTGAAGTGATTAACCCTAATGAGGGCCTTTTGTGTGGCTAGATGCTCCTATGAAAGCTATCTTTAGACATCTGTTTGATAATTGCAGGTTAACCCCATGAAGTAACCTTCAAGCTTCTGCTTTTTGCAATAAGGGACTAAGCCCTCCATTCATTCTGTTGATGTAAGGAAGATATCCTATAGAATGTTTTTTTTAAAAATGAAGAAATGTAGATTTCTGCCTTTTCGTAGCATATTCTTTCAGTGAAGTTATCCTTGGCATTCCATAAATTTTACCTTCCTTTCTTTCAAATCAGATTCTAGGGCTTTCACCAACCTAGCTACCAACTGGGATGCTGAAATTCAGCATTTAAAATATTGCATTAAGTTAATGATGAAACAGCACAATGTGGTGCTGTTACTATGCTAAAATAACAGAGGATATGGATTTGGATCCAATTGTTGAAACCTACACCGATGACCTTAGGTTAAAGAAGATTGGGAACGGTCAAATAACAGGAAACTACTGTATGGAACAGGCAGGGTGGAGTTTATTGGTACCAAATTGTCACCTAAAGGTGTTCATGTGATTGTTGTATGTTTATGTGAAGAATAACTTCAATCAAAGACTGACGAGTGCTACATCCAAGGCAGTAGTCTACTTTAGTAGTTACATGAGAGGCCAAGTTTGTTTACTTTGATATTTAATGATCTATAAACTGCCATTTTCTTGTTTTGCAAGAAGTATGTTGAATTTTTAAATAGTTTTCCTTTCACAATGTGAGCAGTCGGAAGGCACGGGCAATCAACCAACCTTCAAGAAATATGACAAAGTCAACACAGAGGCATACTTGCATTCTACATTTCCTTGATGTTTAATCATTTTGCCAAAGACAAAAAAAATCATCAATTGTAAATATCACTTGTCCATATATGGAAACAACTTTTCTTGAACCTACCATAAAGTTTCTGTGATGTATTGTCTTCCAGTTGCAATAAAAAATTACAAGTTGCATCAATTGAAAAAAAAATGCCTTCTTGAATTGAGTTGTCCAGTGTACGTAACTAAGTCAATAGTGATTGCTGTCAGAATTGGTCTTGCAAATAATGAATGGTAGATTTAACTTGGCCAGATGCCAGATATATTTAATAAATTGGGCAATGCAATGTTGGAATCCTGAAATTGGCTGAAGGGCACATTGCAATTTTAATTGAGGAACAGTTGAATATCATTGAAGATGTATGGGTGGCATATGTGTTGTCATACGAAATTCAGTTGGACAAAAGAGAGGACTGTAAATTGTTAGCTAGTCTAAAGCTGATAGGTAATGATTGAAAAGGATAAAGATTCAAAGTGTTAAATATCAAACTAAAATACATGGAATCAAACAAAGTGGTGGTAGTGCCATATTACAAATAACATAAACTGAACTTAATTTTTTTAACCATGATTAAATACAATAGAATTAATGGATCAAAGTGTACTTTTTATCTAGATTAAACAATTGGATAGTAAATAGGTTTGTTTGACTACCATTTTTCTTTCTTCAGTCTGTTTCCATTCTGGTTAAATTGAACGCACATTGTTGAATGTATTGATTAAAAGCTGCATTTGTTCTTCGCTTTTGCTTTCTGTCAGGTTTCATAAGAATCAAACGGAGAGAAACCGCTCCAAAATTTCAATAGAGTTTTTAAGTGAAAAATTGAAGCAAACTGTGATCACTTTAGGAAATTAGGTAAAATTGCCTTCCTCAATTGGACAGCCCATGGGCCCAATCAGATTTGTAATCTTATCTAGTTCTCCAAATAAAATGTCATTTAACTTAGTTCCACTTGTTTTAAAGTTTTGTGTCAAAATATCTATTGAAACTATTTCTGGCATACTGTTGTCATGGTACTGAACAAATAACCTTGAGTTTAAATCTCACCAGGTCAACTTATAAGTTTATGGGCTACCACCAAGAAATGACCATGCAAGTTGCCAGATTGTCAGCATAAATCCAACTGGTTCACCAATTTCCTTCAGAGATGGGAACCTGCTACTCTTACAAGGTCTCACTTGTATGTGGCTCCGGTCTTAAGTAGTTGGCTGTTGATGCCCTCTAAGCCACTTCAGTTGTACAAACAGTCACTGTGAAGCAGAAACACAGCAGGGTAGCACCTCATTAGAAGTCTTTCTCAGGGCAGCTAAGGGTGAAAAAATAAAATGCAGCATTGCCAACGTCCTGAGACCAAACCAAAAAAAAAGTGACATCAGATAACATCACAGTTTTGTTACAAAGTGTTATTAAAATTCTGAAAGACATCCTGAAAGTAACGGTCATACTTCAATCTACGATGTTTTCTGACAAAACAATTAAACTCTGGTCTAAGCCTGTTTACTTAACAAATTATGACTTTTTGTGGCCCTAACTGGCAGCATAATCTGCATATTACATAGTATGACATTCCTTTCCTCTCCACAGCACATTAGTTCGACTTACATGAGCAACACCACAGGAGGGATATTTAGGCAGTACATCTATTGTGTGCTGATATTTGGAACATAGGAACAAGCCCGTTCCACTAAATAGTTAGGTTTTTTTCGACGGGTTTCCATACTCAAAATGTTGTAAACTTTCTGCAGATGCAAAACAATCTGAAAAATCCTAGAGTGTTTCAGCTATGCTCTGAAAACTACTCAAGCAAATTTAGACTTTTGATCCAGAAGTGTTTCATAAGTGACCCCTATCTTTATTGCTCGGATATTGTTTTATGATGGAGAAAGATTTGGAGAGTGGGTCAGGAATTAGTCCAGGCCCATTTTAAAGTTCAGTCCATAGAATCATAGAAATGTTACAGCACAGGAAGAGGCCATTCAGCTCATCATGTCTGCGCTGGCTGAAAAAGCTAGCCGCCTAATCTAATCCCATCTTCCAGCACCTGGTCCGTAGCCTTGCAGGTTACAGCACTTCAGGTGCATGTCCAGGTACCTTTTAAAAGAATTGAGGGTTTCTGCCTCCACCACCATTCCTGGCAGTGAATTCCAGACACCAACCACCCTCGGGTGAAAAAGTTTTTCCTCATGTCCCCTTTAATCCTTGTACAAATCACCTTAACTCTGGGTCCCCTGGTAATTGACACCTCTGCTAGGGGAAACAGGTCCTTCCTGCCTACTCTCTCTAGGCCCTTAATTAAGTCACCTCTCAGCCTCCTCTGTTCTAAGGAAAACAACCCTAGCCAATCCAATCTTTCCTCTTAGTTGCAATTTTCAAGTCCTGGCACCATTCTTGTAAATCTCCTCTGTACTCTCTCCAATTATGTCCTTCCTGTAATGTGACCAGAACTGTTCGCAATACTCCAGCTGTGGCCAACCAGCGTTTTATACAGTTCCAGCATTACATCCCTACTTTTTTATTCTATACCCCAGCCAATAAAGGAAAGCATTCCTTGTGCTGCCTTCACCACTTTATCTACCTGTCCTGCCACCTTCAGGGACCTGTGGACATACACTCCAAGATCTCTCACTTCCTCTATCTCTCTCAATATCCTCCTGTTTATTGTGTATTCCCTTGCTTTGTTTGCCCTCCCCAAATGTGTTACCTCACACTTCTCCAGATTGAATACCATTTGCCACTTTTCTATCCACTCAACTAAACCATTGATACCATTCTGGAGTCTACGGCTATCCTCTTCACTATCAACTACATGGCCAATTTTTGTGTCATCAGCAAATTTACCAATCATGCCTCCCACATTTAAGTCCAAATCATCAATATATACCACAAATAGCAAGGGACCCAACGCTGAGCCCTGTGGAACATCACTGGAAACCGCTTTCCATTCGCAAAACATCTGTCGACCATTACAAGATTTACAAGGTCAGAGGGACCTTGGTGTACTTGTCCATAGATCACTGAAGGCAGCAGCACAAGTAGATAAGGTGGTTAGGAAGGTTTTTGGGATAGTTGCCTTTATTAGCCAAGGCATAGAATATAAGAGCAGGGAGGTTATGATGGAACTGTATAAAACGCTAGTTAGGCCACAGCTGGAGTACTGTGTACAGTTCTGGTCGCCACACTATAGGAAGGATTGCATTGGAGAGAGTGCAGAGGAGATTCACCAGGATGTTGCCTGGTCTTTTCAGCTATGAAGAGAGACCGGATAGGCTAGGGTTGTTTTTCTTAGAGCAGGGAAGGTTGAGGGGGGACCTGATTGAGGTATACAAGATTATATGAGGGGCATAGAAAAGGTAGATAGGAAGAAACTTTTTCCCTTAGCAGAGGTGTCAATAACCACAGGGCATAGATTTAAGGTAAATTTGAGGGAAAAAAAATTCACCCAGAGGTTGGTTGGTGTCTGGAACACATTGCCTGAAAGGATAGAGGCAGGAACCCTCGCAACATTTAAGAAGTATTTAGATGAGCACTTGAAACGCCATAGCATAGGCTACGACCCAAGTGCTGGAAAATGGGATTAGAATAGATAAGTGCTTGATGGCCGGCACTGACATGATGGGCTGAAGGGCCTGTTTCTGTGCTGTATGACTCTCTGACCCTTTGTTTCCTGTGACTGAGCCAATTTTGGATCCAACTCGCCACATTCCCTGTATCCCATGGGCTTTTACTTTTCTGACCTGCCTGCCATGTGAGACCTTGTCAAATGCCTTAATAACATCCACTGCACTACCCTCATCAATCCTCCTAGTCACTTACTCAAAAAAATTTAATTAAGTTAGTAAGACACAACCTTCCCTTCACAAATCTATGCTGACTCTCCTTGATTAATCCGTGCCTTTCTAAGTGACAGTTTATCCTATCTCTCAGAATTGATTCTAATAATTTGCCCACCACTGAGGTCAGACTGACCGGCCTATAATTATTTGGCCAACCCTCGCACCCTTTTTAAACAATGGTACAATGTTCGCAGTCTTTGGCGTTGTACAGGTAGCACATGCCCCAACCACAAGGACTGAAATTGGGCCTCATTAACGTTAATTTTATGCATCAGTCATAGGGAACCAACCTTTATTCTGGCTCTGTAGCCCTAGCAGGAAGCTGCAGTGGGTTTCTCAGTAGGCCGACTTACTGGGGAAGAGGACTGGGGTCAGAAGAGGCCCAAAGAGTAAGTTGCTTTTTTAAAAAAAGTTTTTTAACTTTCCTTGTGGAACCAGTAGGAGAGCCATGGGCTTGTGTCCCTCCCACCTTCCCCATCATGAGATCCCTGCAGAAGGGACCCAACAGCCCATCCTGCCACTTACCTGGTCTAGGGCAGCTTCCAGGTGAGGCAATGTTCTGCCATTCCAATTTGATGCCAGTGAGGACCTGGTGCCCTGCAGTTTACTTCTGGAGCAGCAGGTGAGTATCAGTGCCAGCCAATTCACCAAGCAACATTTGCTTTTGAGTTGATATAATTGGTAGAGTTGCATAGGTCACAAATAAGTTGATAATGGATGGAAGAAGTTTATTTGGAATAAGTTAAGAAATAAAGTATTTTTTTAAATGTTAGTTTCCTGTGTCTAATTTGTTAATTACTTATGTCTATATTCTAACATTATTGTCTATCTGTTTAAATCTCCCCCATGGCCTCACCCCCTCCCTATCTCTGTAACCCTCAGACCTCTGCACTTCTCCACTTCTGACCTCTTGCATATTCCTGATTTTAATAGCTCCACCATTAGCAGCCATGCCTTCAACTGGCGAGGCTCTAAGCTCTGGAATTCCCTCTTTAAATCTCTCTGCCTCTCTTTCCTCCTTCAAGATGCTCCTTACAACCTTTGACCAAGCTTTTAGTCACCTATCCTAATGTGGCTCAGTGTTCAAATTTTGTTTGATAATCACCCCTGTGAAACATCTTGGAATATTTAACTAGGTGCTATATAAATGAAAGTTGTTAGTTGTCCACAATCTCTTGATTCAGGCAAGAGCAGTACTTTCACCTCTGATTCAGAAGGTTATGGGTTCAAGCCCCACTCCAAGGCATGTTATAATCTAGGCTGACACTTCACTAGGGGTGTGCTGTATTAGCAGAGGTGACATCTTTTAGATGACCAGTAAGCCAAGGCCCTGTCTGCCAGTTCAGTTGGATGTTAAAGAAATTCTCACAACGCTATTTGAAGAGCAAGAGAGTTCTCAACCACAGCACTAAAATGAATGAACTGGTCATTTGGATATATAATGGTGGCTACACCTCAAATAAATCACTGGCTGTGAAGCAACTTGTAGCAATGGATAAATTCAAATTTGTTATTTTGTTCAGCTGAGAACATGGGCAAAGTTCTTTTACCTTGCAATTTTTTTTTGATAATGAAAAGTGGCCTCCATGCACCAGGAATCAAGTAAACCTGAGACTATTTTCCCTCCATTAAAACCACCTCCTCCTCCCACCACCTGGAGGAAAGAAGCCACGTCGGTCATTGTGCAGACTGGATGACACTGCTTGAACAGATCATTCTGAATGATGGTCCCCACTCGAACATCAAGCCTGTAATTCCCATGCCAATGAGGATACAAAACTGAAATGTTTCACAAAATTGAAAGTAAGGAAAGGGGCTTGGAACAGGGTGGGGTTGGGAAGCAGGTTGGATCAAACGCCCAGGTTACTGAGAGTTTAGTTGCCCTGTGTCAAATAAATTTTTTTTTTTAAAAAAAAAGGAAAACCATACTTTCCATTTAAAAAGAACTTAGTATTGAACAAAGAACAGTACAGCACAGGAACAGGCCATTCGGCCCTCCAAGTCTGCGCCGATCCTCGCACATCCCCTCTAAACTTTGCCCCTCGTACCTTAAACCGATGTCCCCTAGTAACTGATTCTTCCACCCTGGGAAAAAGCTTCTAACTATCCACTCTATCCATGCCGCTCATAACTTTGTAAACCTCTATCATGTTGCCCCTCCACCTCCATTGTTCCAGTGATTTATTCTTAATATTTAAATTTTGGAAAAGTGCCCAGGCTTGCAACGTAGTTCTAAGATGTGGAATAACCGCTCTTGTGTTTAAATTAGGGAGAAAATGAATTGAATGCAAGGCAGTAGCCAATTGCTCTAAATCACCAGAGGTCCCTTGTTCCAGAATTAATCAGACTTTCACCGTTAGCTGATTAAATTAATATTTGCAGGGCCTCTGTGTATTTAAGATTGGTTTGCTATGATACCGACAGTGACCATCAAGATGAAAAGTTCAAACTGAAATTCAGACATTCTCGGCATCTCAATAGCAGGGTTCTAATAACGTATAAAATCAAAATGTTTAACTTACCTTGATGTTTCCTTAATTGAATCAACAGAGCCCTCCAATTACCATCCATTTTTGGAACAGCTTCATAGTAAGCTGGATTTATTGGAACCATCAATGAAGAGTAGGAGCAATTACAATGATTAGAAGTGGAAAATAAATGACAAATGCACAATGAGATAAAACAATGAAGAGTAAAGCTATACTGTTTTATAAACAACTAAGGAGGGTGGCAAGTACTTGACAAATATTTGGTTGATAAATTGATGAAAAGGTTATTAATTCACAAGTTGCTCGCTGTGGGGGGGAGTGAACTGCACCGATCAGGATCATGTAACTGATTTTTAATTATTTGAGAGAAGATGGAAAAAGATTAATATACTGTGTGTTAGCATTCTGAATTTTAAATGATGGTGGTCAAAGATTTATTCACCCGTTTCCCTGTGCAGTGTGGAGCATTGTGAATGTATTGAGTTTGATTGTCAATCTATGGAAGACTAGCTGAGCAACATTGGAGTGCAAGTACGCCACCCAATACCAAAGCAAAATACTGCACAAGCTGGAAATCTGAAATAAAAGCAGAAAATGCTTGAAATAGTCAGCAGGTCTGGCAGCATCTGTGGAGAAGGAAGCAGTTAATGTTTCAGGCCGATGACCCTTCAGAACTGGAAAAAGTTCGAAATGTAATGGGTTTTGAGCACGTGAAATGGGAGGGGGTGGAAAAGGAACAAAATCGCAGATCTGTGATAGGGTGGAAGATGGGAGAGATTAAATGACAAAAGCGTTGGTGGTGCAGGGCCAAAGGGAGTGGTAAGGAAAAGTGGTGGGACAAGTAAGGAAACAAAAGATGTGTCTAGAGGAACTGTGAATGGTTGCTGTCTAAAAGCAAAAACAAGAGCAAGAATGAAACATGCAGAGATTACAGTCTGAAATGGTTAAACTCATTGTTGTTTCCAGAGTTCAGATAAAAGATCATTGAGCTTTGATTATATTTGTTACTCTCTGTTAACTTGCAAAATTATGCTGCTTAATGATTTACATCTGGCCTCCTCTTGCTAAAATGTTTCAGGCCACCTTTGAAAAGATTGGAGAAGTGCAAATGAGGAGAATGTGCAAACAAATACTGTATCCAGGTCAGGTCACAAGCAGTTCTCATTACTGCACAATCATATCCATTAGGTATTGAGCCATACTGGTTACAGTAAGGTGCTTGGACTGCCTAAGGGAATATCTAAGATAAACCCAATACTTGTAAACCTCCCCCACCCCCGACTCACTTCATTCTTCCAGCCTCTAAAAGCCTCATTAAAACTTAACTGTATCTCACCTACTTTCTCCCACGATGCCCCCCACCTTCCAAGAAATCCTCCTCTGACCCAAACCCAAAATATTTTGCCATGTTATGGATGCCTGATAGATGTAAGTTGTTCTTGGAGTAAACACTGGAGACCAGTTTCAATATGAGGAATCTGCAGTTGGCTTGGCAGAATTTAGACCTAAAAACTGACTTTTAATTCTGTATTGATTCCTACTGCTTTGGGAGCAGAACTTCATCTCCTGAACTCCTTCAATACCAAGACCAGTGAAAGAATGTGCCCTTTAAAGGTATTATCCCAGGAAGAATATTCTGACAGCAAGGATTATATAGAATTTGCAGCACAGAAATGCGCTATTCAGTCTAACTGCTCTATACCAGTGTTCATGCACCACAAGACTCCTCACACCCTACTTCAGCTTGTCCTTCTATTCTTCCTCATATGTTCACTAACTTCCCCTGAAATGCACCTATGCTATTCCTCTGAACCAGTCCATGTGGTAACAAGTTCCACATTCTAACCACGCTGTGTAAATAAGCGTGTCCTGTATATGTACTCCAAGGTTTTCCTTTGGGGAGATGGGATAGGGGAAAGAATGGGATTGGCTGAGAGATTATTTGGGATTGACGGAAGGTACTGGCCACAATTTGAAGTGAGAGTGGTTTTGCATCTGTCTTTGTGGGGAGGAGCACAGGAAACCTTCTACCTCACTGCTCATGTCCATAGTGAATTATCAAGATGTCGGCATTTCCTTTGCAGTGCTGTCCTTTTTGAACAACAGTGGCCAAGATGCACTAATAATCAATTTAGTGTGGTGGTTAATAAATGTGCAGTTTCCGGGCAGTACAATTGCAGCCCCAAATAGTGCTATTTATACATTCACCAGACTGCTAATGAAAGTTTTAGTAAGACATGCTGTTTATAGATATTTTTCTTGTTCCAAAGTCTACGAAGAAAGGCACAAAAAGTGGGCTGAGGCAAAGTATTTTGCTGTTTTTTTTTAAAGCTTAGTTTGTTTCCAATTTGCTCCAATTTATTAGAGTTTTTTGAGGCTGTAACGAGTAAGTTAGATAAAGGGAAACTAGTAGATGTATACCTGGATTTCCAAAAGACATTCAATAAGGTGACACACAAACTGTTAATAGGCAAGATAAGGGCTCATGGAGTTAGGGGTAATATGTTAGCATGGATAGAGGATTGGTTAATGGACGGGAAGCTGAGAGTGGGCATAAATGGTGCATTTGCAAGTTGGCAGGCAGTGAATAGTGGAGTGCCACAAGGATCGGTGCTGGGGCCTTAGCTATTTACAATCTATATTTTCTGGCTGAAATGAAGATGCAGAGTAATGTATCTAAGTTTTATGATGCTACAAAGGTAGGTGGGAAGGTAAGCTGTGGGGAGGACAGAGAGGCAGCATAGAGAAATAGACAGGTTGTGAGTGGGCAACAAGATGGCAGATGGAGTATAATGCAGGGAAGTGTGAAGTTATTCACTTTGGTCGTAATAGAACAGCAGAATATTTTTTAAAAGGTGTGAAATTTGTAAGTGTTGATGTTCAAAGAGACTTGGGTGTGCTTGTACAAGGAACGCAGAAGGTTAGCATGCAGGTACAGCAAGCAATTAGGAAGGCAAATGGCATGTTGGCCTTTATTGCAAGGAGATTGGAGACCAGGAATAAAGATGTCTTGCGACAGTTGTACAGGATTTTGGTGTGACCACATCAGGAATACTGTGTGCAGTTTGGTCTCCACATTTAAGAAAGTATATTACATTGGAGGCAGTACCGTGAAGGTTCAGTAAATTGGGCTGTATTCTCTGGAGTTTAGAGGAATGAGAGGCGATCTCATTGAAACACACAAGATTCGAAAGGGGCTGCATAGGGTAGTCACTCGGAGATTCTTTCTGCTGGTCGGGAAATCTAAAACACGGGCACAGTCTCAGGATAAGGGGCTGTTCATTTAGGACTGAGATGAGGAGAGATTTCTTCACTTAAAGGGTTGTGAATCTTTGGAATTCTTGACCCCAGAGGTTTGTGGATACTCCCATCGGTGAATATATTTACGGCTGGGATAGACAGACTTTTAGTGAACCAAAGAAAGATTACAGCACAGAAAGAGGCCATTCAGCCCATCATGTCTGCACCAGCTGAAAAAGCTAGCCACCCAATCTATCCTTGCAGGTTACAGCACATCAGGTGCATGTCCAGGTACCTTTTAAATGAGCTGAGGGTTTTTGCCTCCACCACCGACCCAGGCAGTAAATTCCAGACATCCACTACCCTCTGGGTGAAAAAGGTTTTCCTCACGTCCCCTCGAATCCTTCGACCAATCATCTTAAATCTGTGCCCCCTGGTAATTGACCTCTTTGCGAGGGGGAAGCAGGTCCTTCCTGTCTACTCTATCCAGGCTCCTCATTTTTGTACACCTCGATTAAGTCACCCCTTAGCCTCCTCTTTTCTAAGGAAAACAACCCTAGCCGATCCAATCTTTCCTCATGGCTGCAGTTTTCAAGTCCTGGCAACATTCTTGTAAATCTCAAAGAACAGTACAGCACAGGAACAGGCCATTCGGCCCTCCAAGCCTGTGCCGATCTTGATGCCTGTCTAAACTAAAACCTTCTGCACTTCCAGGGTCCGTATCCCTCTATTCCCATCCTATTCATGTATTTGTCAAGATGCCTCTTAAACGTCGCTATCGTACCTGCTTCCACCACCTCCCCTGGCAGCAAGTTCCAGGCACTCACCACCCTCTGTGTAAAGAACTTGCCTCGCACATCCCCTCTAAACTTTGCCCCTCGCACCTTAAACCTATGTCCCCTAGTAACTGACTCTTCCACCCTGGGAAAAAGCTTCTGACTATCCACTCTGTCCATGCCATTCATAACTTTGTAAACCTCTATCATGTCGCCCCTCCACCTCTGTCATTCCAGTGAAAACAATCCGAGTTTATCCAACCTCTCCTCATAGCTAATGCCTCCAGACCAGACAACATCCTGGTAAACCTCTTCTGTACCCTCTCCAAAGCCTCCACACCCTTCTGGTAGTGTGGCGACCAGAATTGCATGCAATATTCTAAGTGTGGCCTAACTAAAGTTCTGTACAGCTGCAGCATGACTTGCCAATTTTTATACTCTATGCCCCGACCGATGAAGGCAAGCATGCCGTATGCCTTCTTGACTACCTTATCCACCTGCGTTGCCACTTTCAGTGACCTGTGGACCTGTACGCCCAGATCTCTCTGCCTGTCAATACTCCTAAGGGTTCTGCCATTTACTGTATACTTCCCACCTGCATTAGACCTTCCAAAATGCATTACCTCACATTTGTCCGGATTAAACTCCATCTGCCATTTCTCCGCCCAAGTCTCCAACCGATCTATATCCTGCTGTATCCTCTGACAATCCTCATCACTATCCGCAACTCCACCAACCTTTGTGTCATCCGCAAACTTACTAATCAGACCAGCTACATTTTCCTCCAAATCATTTATATATACTACAAAGAGCAAAGGTCCCAGCATTGATCCCTGCGGAACACCACTAGTCACATCCCTCCATTCAGAAAAGCACCCTTCCACTGCTACCATCTGTCTTCTATGACAGAGCCAGTTCTGGATCCATCTTGCCAGCTCACCTCTGATCCCGTGTGACTTCACCTTTTGTACCAGTCTGCCATGAGGGACCTTGTCAAAGGCTTTACTGAAGTCCATATAGATAACATCCACTGCCCTTCCTTCATCAATCACCTTTGTCATTTCCTCAAAAAACTCAAATCAAATTAGAGAGACACGACCTCCCCTTCACAAAACCATGCTGCCTCTCGCTAATAAGTTCGTTTGTTTCCAAATGGGAGTAAATCCTGTCCCGAAGAATCCTCTCTAATAATTTCCCTACCACTGACGTAAGGCTCACCGGCCTATAATTTCCTGGATTATCCTTGTTGCCCTTCTTAAACAAAGGAACAACATTGGCTATTCTCCAATCCTCTGGGACCTCACCTATAGCCAATGAGGATGCAAAGATTTCTGTCACGGTCCCAGCAATTTCTTCCCTTGCCTCCCTCAGTATTCTGGGGTAGATCCCATCAGGCCCTGGGGACTTACCTACTTTCATGCTTTGCAAGACACCCAACACCACCTCCTTTTTGATAATGAGATGACGGAGACTATCTACACTCCCTTCCCTAGGCTCATCATTCACCAAGTCCTTCTCTCTGGTGAATACTGATGCAAAATACTCATTTAGTACCTCGCCCATTTCGTCTGGCGCCACACATAGTTTCCATTCTCTGTCCTTGAGTGGGCCAACCCTTTCCCTAGTTACCCTCTTGCTCTTTATATATGTATAAAAAGCCTTGGGATTTTCCTTAATCCTGTTTGCCAATGAATTTTCAAGACCTCTTTTAGCCCTCCTGACTCCTTGCTTAAGTTCCTTCCTACTGTCTTTATATTCCTCAAGGGATTCGTGTGTTCCTAGCCTTCCAGCTCTTATGAATGCTTCCTTTTTCTTTTTGACTAGGCTCACAATATCCCGCGTTATCCAAGGTTCCCGAAACTTGCCAAACGTATCCTTCTTCCTCACAGGAACGTGCTGGTCCTGGATTCTAATCAACTGACATTTGAAAGACTCCCACATGTCAGATGTTGATTTACCCTCAAACAGCCGCCCCAATCTAAATTCTTCAGTTCCTGCCGAATATTGTTATAATTAGCCTTCCCCCAATTTAGCACCTTCACCCGAGGACTACTCTTATCCTTATCCACAAATACCTTAAAACTTATGGGATTATGGCCACTGTTCCTGAAATGCTCCCCTACTGAAACTTCGACCACCTGGCCGGGCTCATTCCCCAATACCAGGTCCAGTATGGCCCCATCCCTAGTTGGACTATCTCCTCTGTACTCTCTCCAGAGTCCTTCCTGTAATGTGACCAGAACTGTTCGCAATACTCCAGCTGTGGCCTAACCAGCGTTTTATACAGTTCCAGCATTACATCCCTGCTTTCTATACCCCGGCCAATAAAGGAAAGCATTCCTTATGCCTTCACCACTATCTACTTGCCCTGTCACCTCCAGGGACCTGTGGACATGCACTCCAAGGTCTCTCACTTCTTCTATCCCTCTCAATGTCCTCCCGGTTATTGTGTATTCCCTTGCTTTGTTTGCCCTCCCTAAATGCATTACCTCACATTTCTCCAGATTGAATTCCATTTGCCACTTTATCGCCCACTCAACCAAACCATTGATATCATTCTGGAGTCCACGGCTATCCTCTTCACTATCAACTGCACAGCCAATTTTTGTGTCATCAGCAAATTTCCCAATCATGCCTCCCACATTTAAGTCCAAATCATTAATATAGACCACAAACAGCAAGGGACCCTTGTGGATCACCTCTGGAAGCCACCTTCCTGTCTCGGAATCAACGGAAATGGCGAGCGGGCAGGAAAGTGGAGTTGAAGCCTGAGATCAGCCATGATCATATTGAATGTCAGAGCAGCCTCGATGGGCCATATGTTCTACTGCTGCTCTTATTTCTTGTGTTCTAGGGTAGATTTGTACTGAAGAAAAGTATTCGCAGACTTGAAGATTTATTTCACCAACATATTCATAAGTCTTGAGTAATTTACAACCGAATTTGAGCTGGACATAGCATTTATTTTTGTTATGTTATTTGGAAGTATGTCGTTTTAGTTCTCCTACGAGGCGATAGGAGTTTACAAGGTTCCTTTTGACTCCATTAGACATTCATTTAAGATTAAATGGACTGAACAACAAGTTACATCAACATATAGTGGTCATTCAAGGCAGCAATGCAAAGTGGAGGACAAATGGAAAAGCTTTATTGGTAAAGACATGATGGGCCAACCTCCCAGCTCCTGTGCAGTGATTTTAGGTGTTGGGTGATCGGGAGATCTGCCAATGGTTTTGGTAATATTGTAACACAATAGAAATGCAGTTGAAACTAGCTTGTGTATATTTACACACGTTTACACGTCAAGTCTAAACTGCATTTCTCTATCTTGTATTTCTGGCTGTTTGCACTGCTTTCAAGTGCTTCTGTACCTCGTGTTGTTGTGTTTTGAGACTCCCACCATATATAACACTGTTATGTACTATTACAAAATTTTTGCCTCTATGTTCTCTCAGGTTCAACATCACTAGTTGCTCTCATCAGTGGACTGGAGAACACCTTTACTGCCTAATATTTAGTTAGCAGACACAATCATAACCATAGACCTCATTACCTGAATTATATGATCTGGGCATTCACCATCGCATGCTTTCTCATATCATTTTGGAAGGTTAACTCATAAGTGATCTCGTGAGACTGGTTTATTTATATACATAAATATATGAATAAACGGAATACTGTTGTCAGTCTGCAATTGACTGAGACTTTGATTTTGAAAGGAATTGATAGGGTAAGATAGAAACATTTTCTTCTGGTGGGGGAGTCCAGGACAAGGGGACATAACCTTAAAATTAGAGCCAGGCCATTTAGTAGAGACGTTAGGAAACAATTATTCATAAAGGCTGGTAGAAGTATGGCAGTCTCTTCTACAAAAAGCAATAGATGCTAGCTCAATTAATTTTAAATCTGAGATCGATAGAATTCTGCTGGTCAAGGATATGAAGCCAAGGTGGGTGGATGGGGTTAAGATACAGATCAACAGTGAACTCCTTGAATGGTGGAATAGCTCAAGGGCTGAATGGCCTCCTGTTCTTGTGATCGTGCTCTGGGGGGAGTTCTTGGCCTCTATCCTTGGAATTTCTCCACTTACTCTTTTGAAAGGTCTCTGTGAAACTCATACCTTTAAAGCGCACAAAAGCTCAAAAATGGCAACAAGTTTTGTCTGGAATAAGGTGATCAATCCCTGAGAGAACCAATTACCTTGTCTCGCAGTAGAATGGCTCCAGCAGGAACAGAAGACTGCAGGGGTGGAGGGGAGAGAATTCTTCAGCCGAGTTGGACCATGAGCTACCTCCAGCAAAGTGGCATGCTGACACTCTTACAAGAGTACAATAGGTGTGGTCTGGGTGGGCAGCACCGAAGAATATGATCTGCCTGATGGGGTCTCCAGCCTGGGACCAGGGTGGGTGGGATTTCAACTTTTTTGTATTTACACCAGTAAAATTTCGGGACCAAAGTGCATCATCTGAAGCTGCTGTATCAAAACTAGCTGAACCATTTTCTCTGGGATTACTTGGTTTTCAATCCCGTATGTACCTGAACAGAAAGAAACCAATACTAGGATACATTTAAGACAAAAATGCTTCAGTCTTGTCACCCCTTTATTGACTTGCTTAAGATCAACCTCCTTTTCATCCCTTGGTGCTATTTTGCAGAAATAGCAGGGGAGTTTTCCTGGTGTCCTGGGCCAATATTTATCTCTGTCACCATAACTTAAAAGCAGATTATTGGGTCACTATCACAGTGCTCCTTGTGGGACCTTGCTGTTGTACAAATTGGCTGCTGTGTTTCCTATATTACAACAGTGACTACACTTCAAAAGTACTTTATGACTGTAACGTGTTTCTATAAACACTATAACACAAAATGCTTTGAACGTTGCCAAGGTAATCCATATCACTGGGAAAACATTCAGAGTAGTAAAACCACAAACGGATTATTATGGGAGAACCCAGAAGGAGTGAGATTTCATGAATGTCATGTGCTGGGTAAATTGTTTGAGTCAGTATCATTTTTTTTAGGTTGAAGGACTAATCGAGAGCCAGCTGTTTTAAGCCCAGAGCTTGATGGAGTGATCTATCATTAGGTGGACAGAATTGTGTACTTTGACTTTCTGTTTACAAGTAAATGGAGGCATCTGGGCTGGTTTGATATAATTTACTCCTTGCTCTCATGGGAAAATGTTATTTATCTATTTACTTTCACAAACAAGGAACCAATCGCATGAAACAGAAGCTTTTACTGTTGGAAGTGGGAATGAGTGAATGGATAAGGTGTTTTCCTGAGCTGCTCTACATGTGTGGTGAATTATATACTACCTTGGCTTTATCCATTTCATTTAAGATTGCCGTTGCTTTACACAACATGAGGAAAAGGCAAATTAAACCAAATGAACCACATGTTAGGGGTTAAGTGTCATCATCAATCCAATGTATGTCACTTCTTGCAGTGAAGCTGCGACACTTGTGGGACAATTTTAAACTATTGGGGTTTAAAGACCCACTGCAGCAAATGATGGCCCAAGTCATCAATGCTGGATTTTTTTTTGAAGATGAGTCTAGCCCAGTTGTAAAGGAACAACGGGGAAAGATTTCCTCACTCTGCTGCAGGAGACCATAATTGTGAAGGAAGCATTCAACACTTGGCTGCATGCAAGACAATGAGAGAAATTTCACCAATTGTTCTGGGTCACATGCATCACTCAACTTAGTTCCCTTCTTTAGGGAGTGGAAGTCTTCATCTTTGTGGGCTCTGAGTCCTGGAGATGATGGCTATAAGTGGGCCTGGTCTACACTTGTTCTGCCTCGTTCCTCTGGACTGGCAGCATCAGAAGCCCGCCTGACGTTCTTAATAGGACAGCAAGTGCGGAGGTGGCCAATTAGGAGGCTGTGTCCTGGCAGCTTGTGCTGCTGGTCTCGCTGCCAGCAAGGATGGGCTCGGGACCCCCGTTTGGTCCCAACATCAGGGTCCCGAAACCTGTGGGAAAATCCAGGCCTACGTTACTGGACCAGTAATTCAACAGTCCAGAAAAATAATCAGTTTGAGTTCAGTTTTTTTTGTAAATAAAAAGTAGCAGTTAAAAAGTGACTATGAAGCTGTTTCATTATCATAAAAGCCCAACTGGTTCACTAATATCCTATAGGGAAGGAAACCTGCCGTTCTTACCCAGTCTGGCCTATACGTGACTCCCGTCATGGTTGACTCAACTATTTTGCAATTTGAATTTGCCTTCTCTGGATTATTAATTCAGGCCTTGCTATAGCATATCCAGCCATAAAATACAAACCACACTGGGAAGAGCAATATATGCAACATGAAGAAATACTACAGAAAGTCAGAAATCAGCCCTGAAATGTTAGACTGGGAACCTTTCTGTGTCTCTCTCCTCCCTTAAGATGCTCCTTAAAACCTATTTCTTTAACCGAGTGTTTGGCCATTTGGCCTAATATCTCCTTTTGTGACTGTGTCAAATTTTAATTGGTGAAGCGCCTTGAGACATTTTGCTCTGTTAAAGGCACTGGATACATACACGTTGTTGATTTAAGAAAAAAAAAGACCCCAAATGTGGTAAAAGAAAAGGTGGAACTTTAGCAGTGTTGCAAGAAACACCATCACATCACATCAGAAAGGAAGATCTCCAGAGGTCAAAATGTACCCACAGCAAAGGAGACCAACTACAAAGAAAACACGCAACGGTAGAAAGATTACAAGTGAGTCTCCGGAGATGAATTGCACACTCAGTGATGAGTTAAATCAAAGGACAGATTAATACGCCGACTGTCAATCAAGTGATTAATTGGCGTCTCACAGTCGGAATGCAGTGACACAAGGTGAAACCTATTAGATGTTTATCCCCAGCTTGAGGTTTTGAATATTTACAAGGGCTGACGATGCTCCAAGATAGCAGATTGAAATGAGCTGACTTCATCACACTTCTGCAGCCGTTAATGATGTGAGCAGTCTTCAAGTGACCTGTCTGAAGATAATTGGCTGCAGACCAGTGCTTCTGACTAAACTCATGGTACACGCTACAAGTAAATATCTCCTCCTCTGCCTTTCCCAGTCTATGCTGCAGGGTAGGTTTCGTGACAGCAACGTGGCTGTGCGTTTTTGACTTTACAATTCTGACGCAGATTTACCCTGTGTAAATACAGAGAATGGACCAGTCAGCTCAACTGGTCTGTGCAGGTGTTTGTGCTCCACATGAGCCTCCTCCCAACCCATTTCATCTAACTCTTCCAGTATTGTCTGTCCCTTTCGCTCTCATCGGTTTATCTAGCATTCCCTTACATGCATCTATGCTATTTGCCTCAACTACTCCCTGTGGTAGCAAGTTCACATTCTTACCACTGTCTGGGTGAAGAAGTTTCTCCCGAATTCCCTATTGGATTTCTTAGCAACTATTTTATATTCATAGCCCCTAGTTTTGAGCTCCCACAAGTGGAACATCTTCTCTACACCTACCCTTTCAAATCCTATCGGGTCACCCGTCAGCCTTCTCTCTTCTAGAGAAAAGACCACCAGCCTGTTCAATCTTTCCTTGATGAGTAAAGTTTCTTAATTATGGTATCATCCTTGTAAAGATTATTTTGCACCTTCTCTCGTGTCTCTCTATCCTTTCATTAGAAATTGTTTTGAGAAAATTGTGGCATGAAAGGGATAGTGGCTATGTGGACCAAGAGATGGCTGTATGTCTGACGGAAATGGGTTACGGCAAATGGATGGATTGGTGGGAATTACAAGAAAAGGTCAGGACCCCTAGAGTGGTATTCTTTCAAACTGTGAAGATTTTTAGTGGGTGGGTGAGTTGGTTGGTTAGTTCAAACATAGGTGATTTCTAATGGTAAGGAAATCAAACACAAGGGGCTGGGAGCACAAGATAATCACTAGTGGTAACTGACTCTGAGTTAATAGCAACGTCCAGGAAAACCACTCAAAAGATTCCATGGATGTGTTTTTTTTTCTACAAGGGTCACTGGGAAGACACTTGAACTTTGTGTTTAAAAACAATCTTTATTGGATGTCACCCGCATTAAGCTAAATAAACAACAGGAACCTTGGTGACCAGGGGAGTTGTTTACAGAGAAATGACATGTCAAGATTTATGGTGGTCAGGAGGTTTTGACTTGCTGTGGACTGTTTTGAAGGCATTTGGGTTTGTAGCCTGCTGAAAGAAACACTCAGCTCATTTTTCTCCACCTCTAAAGAACCCTGCGTATCCAGTGTGATAGTTGAAATCCCTGATGCCGTAATTCTCCTGGAAAACCTACCCAACTAATTCTTGACATCTCCAGAATGAACTGCTTCTGAAAAGATCCCAGTGACCTGTTTGCATGTACCTGGACGCCAGACCAAATGACAACTGATATCCTTCCATATCTTCTCTGTTTCCTTTGAGAATTCACAAGTATTTGGCCAAAGTTTTTTTTGTTGTCTTTTTGTAAAGTGAATCTCTGCACAGAAAACTTCTTTATTTTTATTTTTAACCAGTGTGTGTGACCATGTGTGTTGGGTATCTAGAACGGAATATCTATTTGTATTCCTTTTTCAAATGATATGTTAATGCTTTGCATCTTTATTGGATAAAATTTGTTTTATAATAAACTGATAATTTTGTTTGTTAAAGAAGCCTGGTTGGTGTATTTTATTCTGGGATAAAAATAGATTGTATGATTGGCCATATTGGTAACTGGGTAAACATTTAAATATATGTTGTGACTTGTGGAGAAGTGAAACTAGAGAAAGACAGTGCACTCCTTCCGCCTCAGTCGTAACATATAATTGGGGGCTTTGTGCGGGGTAACCCAAAGCCGACTACATGCAATTGTAAGTGAGATAATAATTGAAAAGAAGAAAAGTAAAATATTGTGTTTCTTGTGCATTAGAGTGAAGTTTACACTGCTGGAACATAGCAGGAGTAGTCCATTCAGCCCATCGAGCCTGCTATGCCATTCAATATGATCATGACAGATCATCCATTTCAATGCCTTTTTCCCATATTATCCCCATATCCCTTTATGTCTTCGGTATTTAGAAATCTGTCAATCTTTGCTTTAAACATACTCAATGACTGAGCTTCCACAGCCCTAAGGGGTAGAGAATTCCAAAGATTCACAACCGTCTGAGTAAAGAAATTTCTTCTCATCTCTGTCCTAAGTGGCTTCCCCCTTATTTTGAAATTATGTCCCCTGATTCTAGAATCCCCAACCAGGGGAAACATCTTACCTGCATCTAACCTGTCTATCCCTTTAAGTATTTTGTAGGTTTCAATGAGATCACCTCTCATTCTTCGTAACTCTAGAGAATACAGGCTTAGTTTCCCCAATTACTCTCCATGGGACAGTCCTGCCATCCCGGGAACAAGTCTGGAATGGATTTGTCAGTTGCTACTACCTTTCTAGGGAGGAAGGATTTATCCCTGAGTGATTTGAAAAACTTAACCAAGGCTAGGCTAAAGAAATTGGCAGAAAAGTTCATGTTGGAGTTAAAACCAGGGGCTCAGAAAGCAGACATAATTGAGGTAACAGCACAGCATTTGAAATTGGAAGAAGGACAAGGTAATCCAGATGGTAGTTTAATTAGCTAGGATTCAGTTGCAGATGAAGAAGCTTGAACTTGAAAAAGAAATGGAAAAACTTGAGCTTGAACAGGAAAGAGAATTGGCAGTGAAGAAACTTGAACTTGAAAGCAAGGAAAGGGCAAAAAAAGAGAGCATTTCAAAGGAGAAAGGGAGCGAGAAAGGGAGTTCGAATTTAAAAGGCTGGAGCTAAAACAAAAGGGTGGCCTTGACTCCAGTGAAAATTCTAGTGAGGAAAGAACTGACTCCAGCCCTGGACCCAGTGGAGAGCTGTTTAAATTTGTGCAAGCTCTCCCAGAATTTGAGGAAAGGGACATAGAGACATTTTTTAATTTCTTTCAAAAAGATAACTAGACAGATGAAGTGGCTGAAGGAAAGCTGGACACTGCTTATGCAAAGCAGGTTGATGGGCAGAGCTCATAAGGTTTATGCCATGCTTTCTGAGTTGGCTTCTGTAAATTATGAGATTGCAAAAAAAAACTGTTCCCGCTGTTTGAGTTAGTCCCTGAAGTTTACCGGCAGAAAATTCGGAACCTCTGGAAACAGCTTAGGCAAACTTAAATAGAATTTGAGAGGGTAAAGCAAATTAACTTTGATCGTTGGATGCAGGCACTAAAGGTAGAGGCCACGTATGACACCCTTGGGGAAATAATTCTCCTGGAATAATTTCAAAATTCACTCCCTCCATTAGTAAGAACCCATTGTAGAGAACCAGAAGATTTCAACAGCCAGACAGGCAACTGAGATCACTGATGATTACGAACTTGTTTACAAGCCCAAACATTTTATCCATCACCCCCACCAACCCGAGAAGGATAGAAGGTGGGAAGGTGAAAGGAAGGCAGGTAGTTGGGGACAAGAAGGGACAGCTGGGAATGCTCAGGGATCTCCTTCTCAGGCTAGAAAGGAAGATGCTGAGGGTGCAAGTAAGGTTCAAAAGCCTAAGTGTTTCTATTGCTACAAGGTGATCCACCTTCATCCAGATTTCTGGAAGTTGTGGGGTAAACCCCTGGGACTTATTGGGGTACACAAGGCCAATGCAGTGGAAGGGGACCTGACCGAGAGTACGACAGAGCAAGCTGGAGCTCTGACTGCAGCTGGTAGGCCAAGTACAAAAATAGCTGAGAGCGCAGGGGACGTGAACAAAATACCTGGGAGTTATAGGGAATTCCTCTCAAAAGGAAAAGTAACTCCTTATCCCTCAAGTGAGGCAGGTAAACCTATAGTTATACTTCGGGATATAGGAGCAACCCAAACACTTTTGCTGGGGAAAGGCATAACATTTCCACCGGAGAGCGCATTGAATGTCAAGGTTTTAGTGAATGCTATCGGCGGGGAGTATATACCCGTACCTTTGTATCGGGTGCACCTGGAGTGTGACCTAATGTCTGGAATGGTAACTGTACGAGTTATCTGTAGTTGCCTATAGACAGAGTCGACCTATTTCTGGGGAATTATTTGGCCAGTGCGTAGATATTAGCTTCTCCAGTAGTTACGGAATAACCAAATGAAGTCAGACAGAACAGTTACAGGAATTTTTCCTTCATGTGTACTGACCTGAGCAATGGTTAAACAAGTTCCATTCTCAGAAGTCAAATTGGCACCACAGACAGATAGCTGGATATCTGAAACTTTCTTTGGAGATTTGGATAATCTAAAGGAAATGTTTAATAAGTCTTCTTTGATCAAGGCTCAGCAAGCCAATCCAGAGTTAAGTAAAGTGGCACAATCGGCTCCAGCTGAGGCAAAGGAGTTCCAGAAGGATACTATATTTAAAAATGAGATTCTGATGAGGAAGTGGAGACCTCCTCACAAACCTGCAGATAAAGACTGGACGGTTGTTCACCAGATAGTGGTACCACCCAAGTATCGCCAGAAAATATTAAGGATAGCCCATGAAATTCCTATAATGGGACATGTGGGGATCTGGAAGACCCAATCACGTGTAGGTCAACATTTGTACTCGCCGAGTCTTTATAAGGACATAGTGCAGATTTGTAAAACATGCCATACATACATGCCAGATTGTGGGAAATTCACAACCTGCCATAAAACCGGCACCTCTAATTCCCATGCCAGTTTTTGAGGAACCATTTAGTCGTGTGTAAATAGACTGTGTGAGACTTTTACCAAAAACAAAAAGTGGGACACCAATATACGCTTACCATTATGGATAGGGCTACTCAGTTCCCAGAGGCCATTCCCTTCGGGACAATTTCTGCTAAGGTTGTGGTAAAGAAGTTAACCTATTTTTTCACTAGATATGGATTACCGATTGCAATTCAATTGGATCAAGGTTCCGATTTTATGTCTAAAGTTTTTCAGGAAGTTATGAGTAACCTGGGTATAACACAGTTAATGTCTTCATCATACCACCCTTAGACACAAGGTACCATCAGACCCTCAAAACAATTATCAGGGCTGATGAGTCAGTACTCCTCCATTTTGAACACCAATTGGAAGAAGCACTGAGGGTAGCAAGGGCACAAAATGTACTCTGGGCGTAGGACTCCAATGTCCATCACCAAGAGTAGCTCGGTAGCACCACTACTGACTGAGCTGGCTGAGTCCTAAAGGACATAGCTGCTAGACTGGGTCAGCGGTAGGTGGTGAGGGAACCAACAAGAGGGAAAACATACTTGACCTCATCCTCACAAATCTATCTGTTGCAGATGCATCTGTTGATGACAGTATTGGTAGGAGTGACCACTGCACAGTCCTTGTGGAGACAAAGTCCTGGCTTCACATTGAGGATATCCTCCATTGTGTTGTGTGGCACTACCACCGTGCTAAATGGGATAGATTTCAAACAGATCTAGCAACTAAAAACTGGGCATCCAAGTGGCACTGTGGGCCATCAGCAGCAGCAGAATTGTACTCAACCATAATCTCTAACCTCATGGTCCGGCATATCCCCTATTCTACCATTACCATCAAGCTGGGGGACCAACCCTGGTTCAATGAAGAGTGCAGGAGGGCATGCCAGGAGCAGCACCAGGCATACCTAAAAATGAGATGTCAGCCTGGTGAAGCTACAACACAGGACTACTTGCATGCCAAACAGCAGAACAGCAAGCGATAGACAGAGCTAAGTGATCCCACAACCAACGGATCAGATCTAAGCTCTGCAGTCCTGCCACATCCAGTCATAAATGGTGGGAGACAATTAAACTAACAGAAGGAGGAGCTTCCACGAACGTCCTCATCCTCAATGATGGGGGAGCCCAGCATATCAGTGCAAAAGACAAGGCTGAAGCATTTGCATCCATCTTCAGCCAGAAGTGCCAAGTGCCCACCCAATTTCTTTTGTAGCAAGGGATATAGAACAAAGGTTGGTAAATGGAGTTAAGCTACAGATCAGCTATGATCTAACTGAATGGGGAAACAGGCTCGAGGCTGAATGGCTTCCTTCTGTTCCGATGTCTCCTTTTGAAGTGCAAAACTCCTTCAATACCTGCCCTCTGGTGGATGTAATAGATCCCGCAGCATTATTTGTCCTGACCAATATTTATCCCTCAGTCAACATCACAAAAATAGATTATCTGGTCATTGTTGCATTGCTGTCTGTCGGACCTTGCTGTGAGATAACTAGCTGCCACATTTTTATTCCAATGGCACAGACTGGTGACCATCCCATACATCGGTATAAACCTCTCCATTAGTACAGAGCAGGAGGAAATGAGAAGGTGCAATGATAGCTGAATTTGGTTTTCTACTTGTTTAAGATTATTTGCTCTATTCATAATTTGGATAAAGACTGAAGAATTTCTGATGTGATATGTTGACCTGGGCACCAAGGCGAACTTCCACTCTCTTCAAATAATGCCAAGGGATCATTTGTGTATCTCCAAGTCAGCAGACAAGTTTTACATCTAATCTGAAAGAGTAAAGTTGGAGGGGAAACAGAGGCATTTGAAGGGGAGAGTAGGGATTTTAAAGCTAATCAGCTGAGGCACAGTGAAACCTTGAGGTTAGTAAGGATCAGGGGATTGGATGTGGATAAATTGGAGTTTGAGACTGGAAGCAGCCAAGGTGTGGATGAGGGTTTCAGTGGTTGGTGGGATTATCGACAGCAATGTTTCGGATGTGGAATTAGGGGCTCTTCACGTTGGCATGGACTTGGACACTCGGCTCAGGATCATGTTGAGGCTGCAGACCCTCAAGTTTAGTTGGAGCGGGAATCCGGGATGGGGAGAGGGGCGGGAAGCTGGAGCATGGATTTTCAGACTGGGGTCCAACAGGTTGGATTCTGTGTCTCCAATGTTGAGTGAGAGGCTCTGGCTCTGGTCAGACAGTGCTACATGCCCAACAATGGTGGTGGAATCAAGGTTGTAACTGGAGAGTTAAAGATGACATGTGAAATGTGACTGCATGTTATCAGATAACATCACTGGCATAATACACTTGTTGGGGCGGGCAGGACTTAAATTTAAGAGAGTAAGACCACAGAAAAGGGGCAGTGGTGACTGTGCCAAAGGCTACAATTAAAGAAAAAAAGAACTTGCATTTATATAGCACCTTTCATGTCCAAAAGCACTTTACAGCCAATGAGGTGTAGTTACTGTTGTAACGTAGGAAATGTAGCAGCCAATTTGTACCCAGCAAACTCCTACAAACAATGAGATAATGGCCAGATAATCTGTGTTAGTGATATTGGTTGAGGGATAAATATTGGCCAGGATACCAGGGAGAATTCCCCTGCTCTCCACGATAGTGCCATGGGATCTTTTATGTCCATCTGATTAAGCAGACAGAGCATCGCTTAAATACCTCATCCAAAAGATACCACCTCCATGTGCAGCATTCAGTAAAACGATCAGATGAGAAATATCCTTGGCTGAATCCCTGCAGACAGATGAGCCCAACCGATAGATCAATCATTAGTTATTTAATGGTTTGTGGAGTGGGAGACAGTGCCAAGGGAGCAGTACTTTGTAGTAAGGTCTTGTAATCAAACTTGGCACTGCTCAAAGGTGATGCCATGCAGTGAAAATAGGAAAAGTTCCAAAGAATGTTGTGAAGTAGTTATGAAGACATAAATGGCTTATATTTTTTGAAAAAAAATTTTGATACTCCTAAATTTGCCCTTGTTTGTATTTGTGTCTTGTGATATTCTTCACCGTTAACTGAGGTTTTGCTGTCACCTCCTGGATTAATATATTTACTGCAGGCTGCTCAATACAACGTACAACTGCTACCCTCCTTATCAAATATTCTTCAACTATGGAATATCGTTCCTCAACAGAAATCAGCATTTTTTTTTTTTTAAAAGGGCTAAAATATACTACATTTTAAATATATGAAATTTATTTCTGTTCGCCCTTCACATCTCCGTTTTGATGAGAATGACATTTGGTTAGAAAATACACTGCCTGTTAATAATACTTGTTCAATGTGTATTATAAATGTAGTGACATGCTGTAGATTTATTGTCAAAACAGTTTAGTTAACAACAAACCTGTGACAGAATGTGGCATGTTTTCAATTCACTCAAGAGGGGACAGATTAAATTATTTGGACTGGTCTTCTCTCCACACACATGCACGAGGACACAAATTCCAATAGAGGTCTTTAAAATGATGAAAAGTTTTGATAGAGTAGACACAGAGAGAGTGTTTCCACTTGTAGGGAAGAGCAAAACTAGAGGCCACCAATACAACATAGTCACCAAGAAGAAAAAGGTAATTCAGAAGTAACTTCTTAACCAGAGAGTGGTGAGAATGTGGAACTCAACCCACAGGCAAATAATATAGATGCATTTAAGGGAAGACTAGATGAGCATATGAGGGGGAAGGGAATAGAGAGTTATGCTAATGGTTAGATGAGGAAGGATGGGAGGAGACTTGAATGGAGCATAAACGCCAGTGTGGACTGGATGGCCTTTTTGCTGTATATTTTGTATAATTTTGTCAGTAGATCTTTTCCTTCCCCTGTAGTCCTCAGCAGTGTTGCTACTGCATGCATTTCTTTACCTTCATTCATATCCTGCCCAACTCTTGAGTATTAAAAGAGCTAGGATTCAGTGCTGTTTCCTCCACTTCCCTTATACAAAAGGGGGGCAAGGGAACATTTTGTGGGGTTATCGATGGCAAGCACAAGGGCCTTATTAAAATGCAACTGTCTGACTCTTCCTCTGGTGAAATGCTCACAACGGTGCAACTAGAACGAGGAGCTCACAGAGCTGGAAATCACAGCCACTGACCTGCAACCTGTTATTCCATGGTGCAGAGTGGAGTTCTGCTGAGAGTGACACTGGGCGAGTGTATCTTTTGCCCAAAACCTTGAATCTGTGTTCCCTAGTCCTTGTACCATCAGATAATGGGAACAGCTTTTCTCTGTCTGCCTTATCAAAACCTGTCATAATCTTGTACACCTCTATCAAATCTCCCCTCAATCCCCTTTGCTCCGAGGAGAACAACCCCAGCTTCTCCAACCTAACCTTGTAACTAAAATCCCCCATTCCTGGAACCATTCTGATTAATCTCCTCTAAACCCTGTCAAGGACCCTCACATCCTTCTGAAAGTGTGCTGAGCAGAACTGGATGCAATACTCTAGTGACCTAACCAGAGCTTTATAAAGGTTCAGCATAACTTCCCTGCTTTTGTACTCAATACCTCTATTTATGAAGCTCAAGATCCCATATGCTTTGCTAACCACTCTCTCACTATGTCCTGTCACCTTCAAAGCTCTATGCACAGGTCCCTTTGTCCCTGCACACACTTTAGAATTGTGCTATTTAGTCTATCAAAGTGATTCCTGATAACGCATCCTGGTGCCAATGTCATCAGAGCACTCCAGCGTTACACATGCGCAGCCTGTGTCAGCACCCAGCTTGCTAGGACTAACTCGTGCGTGCGCGCGAAATCATTGTCACATACTGCAACGTCTGCTCGCCGCTCAGTCCCCGCCTCGCTACCTGTTGCCCCTCGGCCACCCACCCCCCCTAGCCCCGCCAACCTGTAGGCCACTTGTTCCTCACCTTGCCACTTCTCTCCCTCCCCCCCCCCCCCCCCACTCCTTGGCCACTCCCTCCCCGTTTCTGGTGTCTGCTCCCTCCCATGATCGCCGCCTCTCTTCCCTGCATGGGGAAGCGGGGGTACGGGTGGGGTGGAGAGAGAGACTGACAAAATGGGAAGGGGAGTGAGACTGCAAGTGGAACTGGGTGGGGGGGGGGGAATGGGCGCAAGCGGGGAGCAAGTAGCCAAGGGAGCCGAAGTAGCAATGCGTGGAGCGAGCGCTGAGCGGATGGGCACAGGAGGCAGCGGCAAAGAGAAGCACCAATGGCAGGAGGGAGCTGGGTACTGTTGAGGGTGGGATGGAGGTGGTGATTGCAGCCTCTGTGGGGACTTGGGTTTCATTTGTTTTTGTGATAAATTGAGCAGCACCATCTTTACTACTGGCAGCTGCCAAAAACGTCGCAGACAGTGACCGTTCAGTGCATGAGGCTGCATTTGACTGCACCACCAAATGGCCTCCTTCTGCACAGTAACGATTCTGTGATTCTGCGCACCCTGGTGATTGCGTTGTCAACAAACGCAGCCTTAGTCTATATGACCTCTCCCTATCCCTTCTGCCAACAAGCATCACCTCACACTTCTCTGTATAAAATCACATCTGCCACTTGTTTGCTCATTCTACTAACCTGTCTATGTCTTGTTGCAGTTGATTTGTATCATCCTCACTGTCTGCCGCACTTCCAAGTTTGGTATCATAAGCAAATTTTGAAATTTTACTCTGCATTCAAGTCATTTATATATATCAAAAAAAGCAGTGGTCCTAGCACTGACCCTTGGGAACATCACTGTCTACCATCCTCCAGTCTTTTTGTGGGAACTTACTGTGTGCAGATTGGCTGCTGTGTTTCCTACTTTACAAGAGTGACAGTACTGCTTTGTTTTTTGGGACATCCGGAGGTTGTGAAAGGTGCTATATAAATGCAAGTCTTTCTTTTATCCTCTCCTGTAAGTGCTTATGCTGGTTGTTTGGTTCTACAGTCACCAGCTACCCTTTCTGCTGCCTCTTGTTATTTCTCCACCTTTGTAAATGCTAGAAGGTAATGAGGGGAAAGTGTGTATTGGACCTCCCTGCTCAGTCTCATCCAATCCCCATATACATTCAGACCTGGAATTTCCACCACGAGATGATGATCAGGATGTGGAGTCTTGGCTGATTATTACACCCACCTAACTCTGCAACCCCCCCCTCCCCACTCTGCCCCCTTTACCACTCCATCCTGGAGATAACAAGGTCCATGAACAATGTGGCTCAGTTTACAATGCCCCAGGTCGCTGTTTTGTGCTGGTAGTTAATGTATATGTGAAAGTGAAAGCTCAGGATGTCCAGAGGGTGCTGTAGTATACTGGTTATATGAATGTTCTAGTAATTCAGAGGCTGGGAATGATGATCTGGAGACATGAGGTCACATCCCACCATGGCAGCGGAGGAACTTAAATATGATTAATTAAATAAATCTGGAATAAAAAGCTAGTATCAGTAATGGTGACCACAAAACTACCAGATTGTCATAAAAACCCATCTAGTTCACCAATACATGCTAGGGAAGGAAATCTGCCATCTTTGCGCTGTCTGGTCTGTATGTGATTCCAGATCCTTAGGCAATGTTAAATTCTTACCTGCCCTCTGAAATGGTCTAGCAAATCATTCAGTTGTATTCAAGATGGCAGCTCACCAACACCTTCTCGGGCAATTAGGGATGGGCAATAAATACTGGCCTTGCCAGTGACATGAATTAGAAAAACCCACCCTGGTTTTGTTTCTTGGATACAGACTGAACTATTGCTTTAAATACTGATCAATCTTTTGAAATATCCTTTTATATATTATTATAACATTGTGATGGGGGCCACCAACAAACAAAAAGAATCAAATCCACTGATTGACCCCAATTTAGGAATCCAAACCAAACGGACAAGATTTCACTTCTATAAATTTTACTTTCACACTCAAACCAAAACCAACATAAATTAAACATGAAGCAATAGACAGATCACAGTCAATATACATATTACACCTCAATTATCAGATACAACAGAGATGGGTTTCGCTGGGAAGTCCATCCAGCGTATGTGGCAACAATTACAGTCTCACAGTTCTTCACAAGTCTGAAGTTCCTCAGGCTGTTCCCTCTCAATCTGAACTCTATGGGTGTGGTCTTCACCACAAGAAGCCCTTCTCCAGAACTTCCTAAGCTTTATTCATGACAGTCTTGATGGTGTAAATTTACCAGTCTTTCCTTTATCCGAGTCTTTCAGTGACAACCTGTGCACTGTATGGCCGGGCCTGGTTAGTCGGCTACTTCAAGTAACGGGAACAGCTCCTGGATTCAATCTTCACTTTTTTCTGCTTGCCGCCGCTCCACTCCTGCCTGGTCTGGGGAGGATTCTGTCTCCTTTTATCTGGTTCAAACCAGTGTCAGTCTCCCCAGAAACTTGAAGTTGTTTTTCTAGCTTCTGTTTCAGTTTTGCTTTTCTATTTCAGTTCTAATATCTTTTTCAATTCTAGTTTTCCTCTCAGTTAGGGTCTAAGAAAAAACTTTGCAACCACAGATTCTATCGTAGCATTGATTTAAACAGTAATTTGTTCAATATGGGCTGCACGTTGCGGAACTGCTGCGATCCTAAACGCTGCAGCTCATTTAAATAGCTGGGGTGGGCTGTTTCCCCCCACCCGATCATATGGAGGGGATGGGCTATCCATCCACGACAATGGTGTCAGCTGCTGTGCGCAGGCACTGATGCTGTTTTTAAAGCGCTTTGAACCTACTGTTAAATTTAAATATTTAAAGATACAGTGAATGAAAGAAATTAAATACATTTATTTTGTCCCTCTCCCACCCCCCCCCAAATAATTATAAAATTAACAACTTGCCCTCTCCCTCCCAAAACACGTACCTTGTCCACCTGACCTTCCTCATCCCCAAAGTGCATAAACTTTAACCTCAAATGCTTCCCACCAGCCCCTACACCACTGATGTTACTTTGACCCCGTTTTCCCGCCCCCCCCCTCCCCTTCCCTCCCCTCCCCTCCTCCACGTACTGAGAAACTTACCTCCTCTCCCCTACCCACCAGTGTTCCGCCTCATTTCCCCGGATGGGATCCGAAGGTCCGGCCAGCAGGACAGAAGGCGGCGGTGCAGGTATGATGAATGCATTCATTGTAATTTATTTAAATATGCAAATGAGCGGCGGGGAAGGCCTCACCGCCACTGGCAATATCAGGCCTGGCCCTCCCGGCGTCGGGGTGCGTAGTGGCCGTCTCCCGGATGCATTTTCCAGCCCCCACAACCCCCCGCCACAAAACCCGACGTCAAGAGGTCTGTAAGATTCAGCCCCATATGTTTACACATAGAATTGTTGATGGTGCGGATTATCTCTGAATAGCTTGGTTCAAGATGGGTCCAAGTGTCTTTGCTGCTGTCTCGTCAGTGTCGAGCAAACCTGTCATTTATTTTCATGTCATGTACTGGTGCATTGTCACATCTGTCAAATGTAGAATTCCTCAAGGTGTTGGAAATTGATATTTAACTTGTGAATGCGATCTAATAATAGGTTTAGTTATACAGCAAAGTCACAGATCTTGTGACAGTCGCATTTGGTTTGAATGCACTATTCTTGTTTTCCAACCAGTTCTTGATATCTTTCTGTTGTAAAAATGAAGAGTTCCTGCTGGCAATGGGAACCTGTCTTTTCTCTTTCAGAGGTGGATTTCAAACACTTCCCTTCTGTTTATTTCAGATGCCACCAGGTGTCAGCCTTGGCTCACTGAAGAGTGTCTGTGGGCACAACTCCCACTCCAGAGACCTGAGCAGGTAATCCAGGCTGACACTCCTAGTGTGATACTGAGGGAGGCTGGAAATGCTGTTGGAACATTTAGAATTCTTCCCATACCTTCTATCAACTCAGTGAAGGAATATTGTTATCCAGTAGTTGGGCTCCATTTCTTACTTCTGGCTCAGTGAAAGCTGTGTAGACCATGGCAACATTTTACAACATTGAAGGAAGGTTTGAACCACAGCTGTACAATAAGTGACCTCCATGTGTTTTTTTCCATCAGTATACAAACATACGAATTAGGAGCAGAAGTAGGCCATTCAGCCCCTCGAGTCTGCTCCGCCATTCAATAAAATCATGGCTGATCTGTTCGTGTCTCGAATTCCACACTCCTATCTACTCCCAATAACCCTTGATTTCCTTGCCTAACAAGAATCTATCTGACCCCCGCCTTAAAAATATTCAATGACTCCGCCTCCACCACCTTCTGAGGCAGAGAGTTCCAAAGTCGCACAACCGTGTGAGAGAAAAAATTTCTCCTCATCTCTGTCCTAAAAGAGCGACCCCTAGTTCTGGTCTCACCCAGAAGAGGAAACATCCTTTCCACATCCACCTTGTCAAGACCTTTAGGATCTTATATATTTCAATCAAGTCTCCCCTCACTCTTCTAAACTCCAGTGAAAACAAGCCCAGTCTGTCCAACCTTTCCTCATAAGACAGCCCGCTCAATCCAGGTATCAATCTAGTAAACCTCCTCTGAACAGCCTCCAGCGCATTTACATCCTTCCTTAAATAAGGAGACCAAAACTGCACACAGTGCTTGACATGTGGTCTCACCAATGCCCTGTATAACTGAAGCATAACGTCCTTACTTTTATTTTAAATTCCTCTTGTAATAAAGGATAGCATTCCATTAGCCTTCTTTATTACTTGCTGTACCTGCATACCAACTTTTGCTGACTCATGCACTAGAACACGTAGATCCCTCTGCACCTCGGAATTCTGTAGTCGTTCTCCATTTAAGTAATACTCTGCTTTTTTATTCTTCCTGCCAAAGTGAACAACTTCACATTTTCCCACATTATATTCCATTTGCCAGATTTTTGCCCACTTACTCAACCTTTCTGTATCGGTCTGCAATCTCCTTATGTCCTCTTCACAACATACTTAGCTACCTATCTTTGTGTCATCTGCAAATTTAGCTACCATGCCATCGCTCTCCTCATCTAAGTCATTGATATAAATTGTAAAAGGTTGAGGTCCCAGCACAGACCCCTGCGGGACTCCACTCGTCACATCCTGCCAATCAGAAAAGGACCCATTTATGCACACTCTGTTTTCTGCCAGCCAGCCAATCGTCTATCCATGCTAATATGTTACCCCCTACACAATGAGCCCCTACTTTGCACCATAACATTTTATGTGGCACCGTGTCAAATGCCTTCTGGAAATCCAAGTACATTACATTAATGGGCTCCCCTTTATCCTCAGCGCATGTTACTCCTTCAAAGAACCCCAATAAATTGGTTAAACATGATTTCCCTTTCACAAAACCATGCTGACTATTCCCGATTACCTTGCGTTTTTCTAAGTGCCCAGCTATACCCTCTTTAATGATTGATTCTAAAACCTTTCCCATGACTGATGTCAAGCTAACTGGCCAATAATTACCTGTTTTCTGTCTTCCCCCTGAATTCTCCTGATTAACCTTTCAGTCATTCTCTGCTGCTCTTTATATTCTGACCAATCATCTGACCTGCCACTCATCTTTGTGCAATTATATGCTTTTTCCTTAAGTTTGATGCTTTCCTTAACTTCTTTATATAACCACAGATGGTGGGTCCTCCCCTTAGAATTTTTCTTTATAGTAGGAATACACTCATTCTCAGTATTCTGAAATATCCCCTTGAATGTCTGCCACTGCTTCTCTATTGGTCTATCTCCTAGCCTAGTAACCCAGTTCATTTCAGCTAGCTCAGCTTTCATTCCCACATAGTTGCCCTTATTTAAGTTTAAAATACTAGTCTTAGACCCAGTCTTCTCTCTTTCAAACTGGATGTGGAATTCAAACATATTGTGGTCGCTTCTATCTAGAGGTGCCTTTACTCTGAGGTTCTTCCCCTTTCTTCCCTCTTCCCCTCCCAAACGTATTGACATTGGTTGGCTTACAGTTCCATGGGCAACAGGCACCTCCCCATCTGGAGTACTGTGTTGAGTTCTAGACTGCACACCTCAGGAACAATATATTGGCTTTGGAGGATGCAGCTTCACCCGAATGATAATGGGGCTAAAAGGGTTTAAATTATGAGGATATGTTGTATAGACTAGGCTTATTTTCCCTTGAGTTATTTATTATTTGTTTCATGGGATGTGAGTGTTCCTAGCATGGTCATCCTTTGTTGTCCATCCCTAATTGTCCTTAAGAAGGTGGTGGTGAGCTGCCTCCTTGAACCACTGCAGTCTATATGGTGCTGTTAGGAAGGGAGTTCCAAGATTTTGACCCAGTGACAGTGAAGGAACGGCAATATAGTTCCAAGTCAGGATGGTGTACGACTTGGAGGGGAACTTGCAGATGGTGGTGTTCCTATTGCATCTGCTGCCCTTGTCCTTCTAGATAGTAGAGGTCATGTGTTTGGTTTGTGCTGTCGAAGGAGCCTTGGTGAGTTGCTGCAGTGCGTCTTGTCGATGGTACAACTGGTGCCACAATGCACCGGTGGTGGAGGCAGTGAATGTTTAAGGTGGTGGATGGGGTGCCAATCAAGCAGACTGCTTTGTACAGACGTTTGAGGGGGGTGATCTGATCGATGTGTTTAAAATTATTAAATATTCGCTAGGGTAGAGAGCGGGAAACTATTTCCACTGGTGGGGAGTTCGAAATAAGAGGGCATAACCTTAGCATTGGAGCTCGGCTGTTTAAGGGTGAAGTCAACCGAGTTAAGATACAGATCAGCCATGTTTGAATTGAATGGCAGAGCAGACTCAAGGGGTTGAATGGCCTACTCTTGTCCCTAAATTGGAGTTGTCACATGCTTGGCCATATGGTCAGGCATTTGAATTAATGGAGAAATCAATAAATCACTTTGTTTTTGCTTTGAATTGTAGGAGCATATCTTCCCATTCTAAGACACCAGTTAAAAAGCAACTACTGTGCTTGGGAATTGATTGACAAGGAAATGGAACAGCAGGAAGTCTGCATAGGATTCTTGGAGGAAGCTTTTTTTAAAAAGAGGATTTACGCAAAGACAGATTGAATTTTTTGTTGTTGAAAAATTTCCTGCTCAAATGTGGGTGAAATGTCAGTGAGGAAATGCTGAAAGTCTGGAGGAGGGGGAAACACCTCGATGGTCCTGGGTTCCACTTATCCTGTCCATCAGTCCCTGTCAAAGCAAGTCTGGGAAGTGATTTCTTCTGGAGTATTTTTTTTGTTTAAAGGGTGCTACCTTCATGCTAAAGTGTTTGCCATAATTGCTGCTTCTTTGCCAAAAGACTCAAGCTGTAAATTGACTGAATTTGACTGTAAACAAGCACAGATTTAATGATTATGCAAATGAAGTAGTTACCCTGATTATTGTCCTTCGACAAAGCCCTGTTAAAGTTTGTGATCTATTCTGAAATCTACTGAAGATAAATATTCTGGATCTCACAAGTAAGTTTCTCTCCAAGACTGCAAACAGGTGTAGATGTACAAATGTCTCTCTCGCCACATACACACACACTGTGATTCAATTCATTCTTCTCAAAGTTCCTGTAACAGAGATTCTATTCAGAAAGTTTTTTTCATGTTTGTACTTGCTGCTGTTCAATATTCAGTCCGTTAACACCTTTTCTGTACTAATGCTTTGTCTTTCAACACACCATTAACATATTGTTTGCCTTTGCTCCATGACCTTTTGGTCAGCTATGTGGCCTTGTCCAATCTACACCTGCTCCTTTGTTATCTCTTGCCCCACCCCCACCTCACTTGCTTATAACCTGTGACATTTTTAATATTTGTCAGTTCCGAAGAAGGGTCACTGACCCGAAACGTTAACTCTGCTTCTCTTTCCACAGATGCTGCCAGACCTGCTGAATGGTTCCAGCATTTCTTGTTTTTATTTCTATACAGCTGAAATGGGAAATTCAAGTGTGTGAAGATTTGGGGTTGTTTTTCTTGTCTCTCTCTCTCGCTAAATTTCTCCTCAACCCACCTCACCTGAAGGCCCTTTGAGTCCTTGCTGACGTACAGCCCCAGCAGTTCTCAGTCACTGCAGTAAGTGGAAATTCCCTGCGCTAGGAGTGGCTGAATTTAGCCTTTACATCTTTAACTTTGCTCACCACACACTGTCCATTCTAGGGAATTTACTGTGGCTCCTGGTAAGTTGGAGAGTGTGCAAAATAAGTTTCCTGTTGCTAAGATGTGGGTGTGTCCCTTTACAAGCCTAAGATTGGTGGAGTAGCAGATAGTGAAGGGGACTGTCAGAGAATACAGCAGAATATAGATAGACTGGAGAGTTGGGCAGAGAAATGGCAGATGGAGTTCAATCAGGGCAAATGCGAGGTGATGCATTTTGGAAGATCCAATTCAAGAGTGAACTATACAGTAAATGGAAAAGTCCTGGGGAAAATTGATGTACAGAGAGATTTGGGTGTTCAGGTTCATTGTTCCCTGAAGGTGACAACGCAGGTCAATAGAGTGGTCAAGAAGGCATACGGCATGCTTTCCTTCATCGGACGGGGGTATTGAGTACAAGAGTTGGCAGGTCATGTTACAGTTGTATAGGACTTTGGTTCGGCCACATTTGGAATACTGCGTGCAGTTCTGGTCGCCACATTACCAAAAGGATGTGGATGCTTTGGAGAGGGTGCAGAGGAGGTTCACCAGGATGTTGCCTGGTATGGAGGGCACTAGCTATGAAGAGAGGTTGAGTAGATTAGGATTATTTTCATTAGAAAGACGGAGGTTGAGGGGGGACCTGATTGAGGTGTACAAAATCATGAGAGGTATAGACAGGTTGGATAGCAAGAAGCTTTTTCCAAGAGTGGGGGATTCAATTACTAGGGGTCACGAGTTCAAAGTGAAAGGGGAAAGGTTTAGGGGGGATATGCGTGGAAAGTTCTTTACGCAGAGGGTGGTGGGTGCCTGGAACGCGTTGTCAGCGGAGTTGGTAGACGCGGGCACGATAGCGTCTTTTAAGATGTATCTAGACAGATACATGAATGGGCAGGAAGTAAAGAGATACAGACCCTTAGAAAATAGGCGTCATGTTTAGATAGAGGATCTGGATCGGCGCCGGCTTGGAGGGCCGAAGGGCCTGTTCCTGTGCTGTAATTTTCTTTGTTCTTTGTTCTTAACTGGTAAGGAATCCTTGGGTATGTTTGAAGTTGCCAAACGACAGTCTTTATTTGTACTTTGTTTCAAGATATTGTGACAGACACATTAAATGTAATGGACGGGAAATGTTTCCACATGTGAAATTTTAATGAAATAGCAGATAGATATGTGTGACTCATCATCAGTTGAGTTAATTATCTAGTCTGTCATTAGCTAGTCATTTGATGTAACTATGTAATTTAGTTCTTACAGTTTCACTCTGATACCTTTTGCAGATGGCCATTAGTTATATATGAACTTTGGTAATGATTTCCGATAAACTATTCAACTACAGAAGCAGCACAGAATTGAATCTTCACTGTTTCCAATGTTCACATATGAACATTTAGTGGATGGCGAACAGGACCAGGGCTGGTTTCTCCCTCTCCGTCCCAGTCAATTGTAGCTTTGTCCCTTTGATCCTGGAATGGTGAGAGAATAGGATGAGGCCATTCAGCCTTGAAGCATGTCATTGAATTAGATCATGGCTAATCTGTACCTAGACTCCATTTTACCGTCTTTGTTCAATATCCCTTGATACCTTTACCTAATAATAATCTATCAATCTAGGTCGTTATATTTCAATTAACCCACCAGTCAGAGACTTTTGGGGGCAGGGTTCCAGATTTCAACTACCCTTAGTGTGGGGGAAAAGTGCTTCTGGTTTCACACCTAAAAGATCTTAACTCTAATCTGAAGATTAGGTCCCCTCTTTCTTAATTTCCCCAACATAGGGAATAGTATTTCACTATCCGGGCTCCTGTGGAGCATAAACAGCAGTATGGACCTGCTGAGCGGATCTGGCCTGTTTCTATGCTGTAAATAGTATGGAATCATTTTATCACTTTAACCTTCTCGATTACCCTTCAACCTTCTAAATTCAAGAGAAGACAAGACGTAGTCTATGAAACCTGGCCTCCTAATTTAACCCTTTAAGTTCCAGTATCATTCTGGTGAATCTGCACTGAACTCCCTCCAAGGCCAATATATCCTTCCAGCTGAGATCAGCTGGCTTGCCACAAACCAGGGATTGAACGCAGGCACTTCCTTGGTCCAAATGGTTCAGCGACTTGGGTGTGAGTTGTTCAAGATGAAGCTGAACCCTAGATCTGTTTCCTTGGTGAGGAAGTCCTGCATTTCCTTTGCTCTGAATGCGCTAGTTCACTGTTTTGATTCGGCATACTATCCACGCTGATGGGCGACTAGGACAGAATTGAACGATCAATGCCATTTTAACTGCTAAGTGTTGCAGTTAAATGATGCTCAGTGGAGGGGAAATGAAAAATCCCACTGAGTTCTATCCTTTCCATATTAGGAAGAAAAGATCTTGCATTTTCTAGCACCTTACAGAATCTCTGAGCACTTTCCAACCAGTAAAGTACTTTTTGAAGTGTAGGGCTGAATTTTACTTGCCCTCCGGTGTCGGGTTGTGGCGGAGGGGGGGGAGGGGGTGGGGGGCCGCGAATTCTTACAGGAGAGGCCCGCCACGACCCCTAACACTGAGAAGGCCCCACTGCATCTTACTGGCGGTGACGGGGCCTCGGCCTTCATTTGCCTAATAAAATGTATGCTAATACATGTTAATTAACTTACCTGGACCGGGCGGCTGTCCCATGCCGATATTCCAGCCAGTGGCTTTAATTTTCAGATCGGGGGTGGGGGGGGGGAACGGAAAAAACTTACTCCATTGGCTGAGGGGATGGTGGGAAAGGGTCGAAGGGCAAAGATCATAAAGTTTGGGGCTGAAAGGTCAGGACAGACAAAAATGGTTTCTTGGGGGAAAGTGGGAAATACATTTATTGGCTTATGATTGGGGACGTGGAAGAGGGGCTTCGATCTGTACTTTAATGATTTTATATAAATTGAAGGTATTAGTCAGTTTAAAAATTAAAATTGCCGGTAAGGGCTTGCAGCCTTTTTAAAATGGCGCCGCTGCCTGCACGGTGGTGCCGGATGCCGTTGCCAGGGATGGAGCACCTGCCCCTTCTATGTCATCAGGGGCGGCCGCTCCACCCCCTCCATTTACATGAGACCAGAGAATGCCGCCACGATTTGCGGCACTCTCCTAAAATTCAGCCCGTAGTCACTGTTGTAATGCAGCTAATTTGTGAACAGCGAGCTCCCAAAAACAATAATATCCCCAATTGTTTGATCCTGCTTCATATTATGGAAGAAAATCTGAAAGAACCCAGTGTTTTTTTTTGTAAATTGATCTGATTTTAAACACATTATACTCTTGTGAACAAGCCAGATTTACAAACCAATATAATTCTGTGCTAATATTTTAGTTCTCTGCAGCACCTGAATTGTTGTGTCACACACCTGGCTTCCTATCGCAATTATTAAATTGTCCTTCCAGTCTGTGGAAGTAAGTGCACTGCCTGGCTGGAAATTCCCAGAGAATTCCTGGATGTTGACAATTTTGTGGTCATTAATGTGAAGAGCGTTAGTGCAACAGAATAGGAATGTTACCATTCCGAGGAAGGTAATGATCAAATTGTCCCAATTGGAAATACGATGCAGGGTTGCCAACTCTGGACGTATTCCTGGAGTTTTCATCACATGACCTCCTGTGTCTAACTGCCCCATCACCACACTCCTGCCATCAGTCGCCTGGCATGTCCACCCTCTCGCAGCCTATCGACTTTTCACACTATTGGACAATGAACAGATTATTTGTCACTTGATTGATGATTTGGGATTCTTCCTCCTGCACCACCCTTTTCCCCCCCCGCCCCCAACAATGTTTTTAGAACTAGTAAACAAAAGTGTTTACATTATTTTTTACATGCTCAATTTTGTTTTCAATGCCCCAATGATGTTTCTACCCAGGCAGCAGTGCCGTGGATATTAATCTTTAATTCCTGGCGATTCCAGAATAATCCTGGATGGTCGGCAACCATAATGCAGAGTCAGCTGACCAGATTCATTTCACATTGGACTTTTCAAGCTAACAGGCAGGAAGAGGAGGTGGGGGTTGTTTCTTTTCAGTGTGTGGCAGTGACAAATGGTTTACCTCCTTTTACAATAGACTAACAGCTAATATATTGCTCCTTTAGATATGGTAGTGGCTAATAGTGTCGCTCCTTTAAATACACTAAGAATTAATCTCATGCTTGTTTTAATGTAATCTAATGCTTTACATTCTTTAAATACGTTACAAAGTAATAATGTACTTTCCTTAAGCTCTGGAATTCCCTCCTAAACCTTCCCCCCTCCAAACTTTCTCTCCTCCCTTAATATACCCTTAAAACCTAATTCTTCGACAAAGTTTTTGGTTACCTGTCCTAATGCCTCTCTCGGTGGCTCATGTAATGATCTTGTTTGAAAATGCTCCTATGAAGCACCTTGTGACATTTTTGTGATCTTTTTAAAATACACTGGTAACTAATAGTTTATCTCCTTCAAATATACTATGAACTAAATGTACAACTCTTTTAATGACCAGTAATTAATAGTTTACTTTAAGTTCACCAGTAACTAATAGTTAACTTCCTTTGATTACAACAGTGCACTTTGTAGAATTTTTTAAGTTGATGGCAAAAATAGCATGTTTGTGTCTTAATCTATTTTAAAATAAATTATTCTAATTTAATCCTAATAATTATAATTTGTGATCTTTCTCTGTTGCAACAGTGTTTTTTTTTCAAAATTCAATCTGACTATACTGGAATGGAGGAAAGAGAATTTTGTTCAATCTAAGATTCTGAAGTTGATTTGGTTTTAAGAGTTCAATATTAGATTCAAATAAATTAAATGTATAGAACTGGTGCAGTAATCACCTATCTATTGATAGCTTTATGATGACTTGGACGAAGGGCCCAAGTGTATTATGGGCAAATTTGCTGCTGATACAAAGATAGGTAAGAAAGCAAGTTGTGAAGAGGACACAAAGTGTCTGCAAAGGGATATAGATAAGTTAAGTGTGTGGAGTATAATGTGGAAAAATGTGAGGTTGTCCACTTTGTTGAGAAGAATATAAAAGCAGAATATTAAATGGAGACTGCAGAATGCTGCACTACAGAGGGATCTGGGTCTCCTTGCACATGAAGCACAAAAAGTTAGCATGCAGGTACAGAAAGTAATTAGGAAGGCAGATGGAATGTTGGTATTTATTGCAAAGGGAATGGAGTATAAAAGTAGGGAAATCTTGCTACAACTACATAGGGCATTGGTGAGACCACACCTAGAGTACTGCATACAGTTCTGGTCTCCTTACTTAAGGAGGGATATCCTTATATTGGAGGCAGTCCAGAGAAGGTTCAAGAGTTTGATTCTTGGGATGAAGGGGTTGTCTTATGAGGAAATGTTGAGCAGGTTGGGCCTATACTCATTGGAGTTTAGAAGAATGATGGGTGATCTTATTGAAACATATAAGATTCTGAGGAGGCTTGACAGAGTAGATGCTGCGAGGATGTTTCCCCTTTGGGGGAATCTAGAACTAGGGGGCACAGTTTCAAAACAAGGGATGGAGATGAGGAGGAATTTCTTCTCTGAGTCAGTAATGTTTGGAATTCTTTATCCCAGAGAGCAGTGGAGGATGGGTCATGAAATAATTTCAAGCCAGAGTTAAATAGATTTTTGATCCATAAAGGAGTCAAGGGTTATGGTGCGTTGGGAAGGGCAGGAAAGTGGAGTTAAGGCCACAATTAGACCAGCTATGATCTTATTGAATGGAATATTTGTTGATGTTAAAAGCACCATGTAAATTAGAACATGCTATTCAGTAAAAATGAAGTCCAGCAGAACTTTTAGCCCCCAAAGAATTATGAATAGCTGGGAAAGGCCATCAAAAGCAGCAGTCCATATTGGAGTATCAGCCATGGCTCAGTGTGTAGTTCACTATCGCAAAGTTAGGAGGTTGTGCATCAAGTCCCACTGCAGGAACTTGAGCACAAAAATCCAGGTTGACATTCCAATGCAGTACTGAGAGAATGCTGCACTGTTGCAGGAGCTGTCTTTTGGATAAGACGTTAAACCAAGGTGCCCAACTGTTCTCTTCGGTGAACGTAAATGATCCTATGGCACTATTTTGAAGAAGAGCTCGGGGAGTTACCCCCAGTGCCCTGTTCAATATTTATCCCTCAACCAACACCTATAATAGATTATCTGGTCATTACCATTGCTGTTTGTGGAAGTTTGCTGTGCGCAAATTGACTGCTGTGTTTCACAAAAACATACTAGGAGCAGGAGTAGACCATGTTGCCCCTTGAGCCTGCTCCACCATTTGGTACAATCATGGCCGATAGTCTTCCCCAACTCCACTTTCCTACCTGCTCCCTAGATCCCTTGATTTTGAGAGATCAAAAATCTACCTATCCCATCCTTGAATATATTCGATGTAGGAGCATCCGCAACCCTCTGGGGTCAAGAATTCCAAAGGTTCACAACCCTCTGAGTGAAGGTAACAACCTTTTAAGTTATTTCCTATATTACAACAGTGATTACACTTCAAAAATACTTACTTGTCTGTAAAGCGCTTTGGGACATCCTCAGATTGAGAAAGATGCTGTTATAAATTTCTTTCAAGGGCAATGAGATTTGCTTCATGAGCAGGGGGTGAAGGGCTGTGCTAAGAAGTAGGGTAGGTGAAGCTGGTTTGTTGAACCTAATGGCCTTTCTCATGTTAACAGTTCTTGTTTTTGCCTACTTCCTTGATCAGGTTGGTCCAGTGTTCCTCAGCTGCCTCTAACCTATCACACGCTCTCAGTGCTGTGGAATGCAAGAGCTTTTGTGCCAGCTATCATGTTTTCCTTCCCGCTAATTGCCCTAACTGATCCGAGTAAAGCTGTTTAGTTCATTCAAAACTGATAAAATAAATCCCACATATCAATGGCATAACTAGGCTTCGTTCAGAATGTAGCTTTCAATACAGCCAACTAAATATAATATAATTGTACAAATCTGAGATTAAGTAGTACTAAAATACCAAATAAACCTTTTCTAATGTGTTAGCTTCCAGTGTCCCTTACAATATTTCCAGTAATTCCTTTGAGTGTTCAGGCTTTGCCTGAGAATTTATCCATTATTCCTCCCGCCCCCGACCCTGACAACAGCTTGCATTTATATAGTGTCTTTAATATAGTAAAAATGCTTCCTTGGAGAAGAGAAGGTTGCGAGGACATTTGACAGAGGTATTCAGGAGGGGTCTAGACAGAGTAAATACAAACCCTTCCCATTGGTGGAAGGGTTGCGAACCAGATGACACCGATTTAAGGTGAATGCTAAAAGAAGCAAAGGCGACATGAGGAAAAGCTTTTTTACATAGTGAGTGGGTTGGATCTGGAATGCACTGCTTGAGAATGTGGTGGAGGCAGATTCAATCGTGGCTTTCAAAAGGGAATTGGATAATTATCTGGAGAGAGAAAATGTGCAGGGCTACAGGGAAAAGTCAGGGGAGTGGGATTAGCTCAGTTGCTCCTGCAAAGAACCGGTAGGCACACAATGGGCTGAATGGTCTCCTTCTATGCTGTGACCATTCTAAGATTCTATATTGCAGGGAGTTTCACAGGAGCATTCTCTGATAATTTCTCACCCTCTCTTTGTCCCTACCATCCCATGAGAAATTGCACACACATATTTTTTGTGATAAGAGTCACTTCTGTCCTGAAAGTCACTGTCCCAGAAATATGAATAGTGAAATGTACAACCATGTTTGATGCAGCACCATCTGGTTACTGCTAAGATCTGCTACAAAATACCCTGTATGGACCTGGTGGATCTTCTCAACCAACCCAGTATATAACCAAAAGCATCTTTCTGATTGTTGTAAGTTTATTGAGGTAAGTAGAGTTGGTTTGTTATATTTTCATATAACAGCATTGAGTAGTATGATCATGGCATTAATTTCCACAATCTGATTTAATTCATTTATGCATTATTTTTGTTTTTGATTTGTAGTGTCCTGTGTTAATTGCAGGTGGAAAGGTTTACAGGTTGGTACCACTGGTGATGCTGTAGGCTGCTGTTGGAGGCTTAATTTGTTTATGGCAACCTCAGCTAACATAAAGGTAACTTGCAGTTAATATGAAGGGTTTTGATAGGATAAGTATGGAGAATCCATTTCCACTGGTGAGAGGGTCGATAACCAGAGGATACATGTTTAAGATAATTTGCAAAAACAGAGGGGAAATTAGTTTTTTTCACACAGCGAGTTCTTATGATCTGGAATACATGGCTTGAGAGGTTGGTGGTGGCAGCTTCAATAGTACCTTTCAAAAGGGAATTAGATATATAGTTTAAAAGAATAAAAATTGCAGGGCTACAGGGAAAGAGTAGGGAGTGGGATTAATTGGATAGCTCTTTCAAAAAGCCTGCACAAACATGATGGACCGAATGGCCTCCTGTGCTGTTGTGATTCTACTATAGTACCACTCGTGTAAAAAGACATCTGAACACTTTACAAGGTGTGATGGGTCATTGAGCAGGAAGTAGGAGTGGAGGGTGGGGACTTTGCTAAAATCATGGTTTATTAAAATTGATTGTCAAGAGGCTTCTGAAGGATGGGAGGCAGTGGTTTTATCAGAGTTTGAAAGATCAACTTCAGATGTTGGAGCAGATGAACAGTGTCCACAGTGGGAGAAGTGGAGGATGTGGGCTGGGATGTAGTGCTGGGGAAGATTACTCCAATAAGTTAGAGTGAGGGGCAGAATGATTTGAAGATATGAATGAAAAGTCAAAGATGAGTTCCCTGAATCAGATGTTCTCTGATGAAACTGTAATAGAAGGAACTTGGAGGAGGGAATTACGACCAAGAAAATTAAACAGATAATGAAAAATGATAAGAGGAAGAAATCTGAGGAGAAATGGATTACAAACCGGACCAGGAGAATGCAAAGACTGCACTGGGAGTAATCGTCAATGACATAGCTAACTAGTTCTAGCGATATAATGCAATTCCTTTAAACTACTACGGTTAAACTCACATGTGCCATGAATACACAAAGAATTAATATAATTATGGTTAGCAACACGCCAATGTTCTATTGTGATGTTAATATGCCACTTGGTACATTTAGAATAGATTCTTGTTTTATATATCAAGAACTGCAGACACTACACATTCACATTTCAATGTTGCTTCTGTTTTCTTTTCCTGTTCATTTTCTCCCCTCGCTTCCTCTTCTGGAGGGTTTTCTTGCTAGGTGTGTTCAATAGTTGCCCATACCTTGCTCAAGTGACTGCTATAATGAATTCTATTTCATTTCAGGGGCTAGATGTTTTGGTGGGTCATCCCATCTTGGAGGGTATTGTAGGTATGGTGGGTTATGTGCTGAAGGACTTTGTCCTGATATCAAGAATTCTGCACAAGCCACTTGCTCCCTGACACATTTGCAGTAGGCAAACCCCATTGAACCACAGAGGTGAAAGACAGCAGGACAACTTGCTGGAAGAGGGAGGAGGAAGAGAAGGGCTCTCACAAGGAGCCCAAATCTGCCCAGGGTATTCAGGAGCAATTCTCCTACCTAAACCTCAGTGAGGAACAGTGTGTCAGTTGTTTCTGCTTCACTATAATGGCATCTTCACTGAAATCTACCAGCTGCTGCAGGTGAGGTCAGTATTGCCAGGGCTGCAAAAGTGACCATGGCCATAAACCTTTATCCAGCAGGCAATTTTTGCAATATCTCCCAGTTTGCCATTTGTTATGATCCTGTAGTTTTTTTTTCTTTTCTGGGAAGTATACGGTGTGCCTTTAAGGTTGGAAAAGGATCAGTACTACTTTAAGGCAGCAAGCTCCAGAAACTGTGAGCAAGGAAAGTGCATCTTGGTTGCCCTGGGATACAGCCGCTCAGAGACTGAGGATCAAAGATACTATGTTGCGATTAACTGTTTGAAATTAGCTAAAAACTGGCATTCGACACAGACACAGACTGACAGCTGGACCAGCATGAACGGAACAGAGATCACTGCTAATTTAAACTGAAGGAAGGTGAATTTTAGACTGATCACTTTTTCACCCCCCAAAATTCTAAAGCCAAATTGATTCATTGAAGTGTTTGCGAGTTGTTGATCAGTTGAAGTCATCGCTGAATGAAAGAGGAGCTGCAGTTTTGGATGTTGGACATTTTCTTTTCCCCCATTGGACAGTGGTGAGGACTTCAAGCAACCTTGGACTGTTCCACATTGGAAGATTCCACTTCGGCAGGAGTGTAAATTTGCAAGGACACTAATTTTTTCTATTTTAAATGTTGTCTATATCTTAGTGGTGTTTAAGAACTTAGTTTTTCTGATTAAACAGTTGATTTGTTGATCTAAAGACATCTGGTTTGGTTCGCCTCATTTGGGGTGTTAATACATGGTTCAATTTGGCTGTGGTTTTCTTTAATTTGAAAAGTTTAAAGTGATATGTTAGGCAATCTGTGGAGGGTTGGGACTGAATCAACAGTGCGTTTCTCCCATTACAATCAGAATCATATAATTTGATTGGGGGCTTTGTCTTGAGCGATTGGTCATAACTGAGGTATTCCAAGAGAGTTGACTACCTTTCATTCCATGTTGCCAGAGGGTTGCAGGTTGCCAATGACTGCACGCATATCACTTTGTGGGTGCCACATGTATTGCAACTGGAAGGCATTCCACTCCTTTACCGTCCAACTGGTGTGTGACCATGCACAGCATACAATGCAGGTCAATGGCCAATATCCTGGCAGCAGTCATGATGCCTTCATTCTGTGGCATTTGAGCCACCACGACAATCTGAGGGTGGCTACTGGACGACAAGGGACATCCTTTGATGACATGGCTCCTGACTCTGGTGCACAACCCACACACACATGGATAGCATGCATTTAATAATAGCCATGATACCACATGATAGAGCAGACCACCGAGGTACTTAAACAGTGCTTCCGCTGCTTGGACCACTATGGAGGAGTTTTCAAAAATTCATTCATGGGATGTGGGCATGTTGTCGGTTCCTAATTGCCCTTGAGAAGGTGGTGGTAAGCTGCTTTCTTGAAAAGCTGCAGTCCATGTGGGGTAAGTACAGCCACAGTGCTGTTAGAGAGGGAGATCCAGGCTTTTGACCCAGCGACAGTGAAGGAACGGTGATATAGTTCCAAGTCAGGATGGTGTGTGGCTTGGAGGGGAATTTGCAGGCAGTACAGCATAGAAACAGGCCCTTCGGCCCACTGCGTCCATGCTGACCATAATGCCTATCTATACTAATCCCACCTGCCTGCATTAATTCCATATCCCTCTATGCCTTGCTCATTCAAGTACCTGTCCAGATGCCTCTTAAATGTCGCTACTGTTCCTGCCTCCACCACCTCCTCAGGCAGCTCATTCCAAATACCCACTATTCTTTGTGTGTAATATTTACCCATTTTATCCCCTTTAAACCTCCTCCCTCTCACCTTAAATCTATGCCCTCTAGTTTTAGTCACCCCTACCATGGGAAACAGACTCTGGCTATCCACCCTATCTATGCCTCTCATAATTTTATATACCTCTATCATGTCCCCCCTCAGCCTCCTTCGCTTCAGGGATAACAGACCCAGCCTATCCAATCTCTCTTTATAACTCAAGCCCTCCAAACCAGGCATCATCCTTGTGAATCTTTTCTGCACCCTCTCTAGCTTAGTCACATCTTTTCTGTAGTGCAGTGACCAGAACTGCACACAGTACTCCAAATGCGGCCTAACCAACGTTATGTACGACTGTAACATGACGTCCCAAATCTTGTACTCAGTGCCTCGGCCGATAAAGGCAAGCATGCCATACGCCTTCTTCACCACCCTGTCTACCTGTGCTGCCACTTTCAGGGAACTATGTACTTGCCCCAAGGTCTCTCTGCTCAACAACACTCCCCAGGGCCCTGCCATTCACTGTATATGTCCTGCCCCGTTTAACTTCCCAAAATGCATCACTTCGCACTTGTCTGCGTTAAATTCCATTTGCCAATCCCTTACCCACTTTCCCAGTTGATCTATATCCTGTTGTAACCTTAGACAACCTTCTTCACTGTCCACTATACCCCACCAATTTTGGTGTCATCTGCAAACTTACTAATCATGCCCCCTACATTCACATCCAAGTCATTAATATATCTGACAAACAACAGAGGGCCCAGCACCGATCCCTGCGGCACATCACTGGTCACCGGCCTCCAATCTGAAAAACAACCCTCCACTACCACTGCCTCCTGTTACCAAGCCAATTTTGTATCCAATTGGCTAGCTCACCCTGGATCCCATGTGTTCGAACTTTCTGGACCAGCCTACCATGCAGGACATTGTCAAAGGCCTTGCTAAAGTCCATGTAGACAATCCCTCGTCAATCCCCTTGGTCACCCCATCAAAAAACTCAAATCAAATTCATGAGAGATGATTTCCCACGCACAAAGCCATGCTGACTACCCCTAATCAGACCTTGCCTTTCCAAATGCATATAAATCCTGTCTTTCAGAATCCCTTCCACTGATGTAAGTCTCACCGGCCTGTAGTTCCCTGGCTTATCCCTGCTGCCCTTCTTCAATAAAGGCACAACATTAGCTATCCTCCAGTCTTCCAGTACCTCACCCATGGCTAATGATGATACATAAATCTCTGCCAGGGCCCCAGCAATCTCCTGCCTTGTTTTCCAGAGCATCCTAGGATGCACCTGGTCAGGCCTTGGGGAATTATCCACCTTAATGCGCTTCAAAACCTCCAACACCTCCTGCTTTGTAATGTTGATATGCTCCAGGATATCGGTGTTCCCTCCCTTGAACTCACTAGCTTCCATGACCTTCTCCACGGTAAATACACACGAGAAGTATTCATTTAAGACCTCACCCATTTCCCGTGGTTCTACACATAGATTACCACACTGATCCCTAAGGGGACCTATTGTCTCCCTAGCCACCCTTTTACTCTTAATATACTTATAGAATCTTTTAGGATTCTCCTTTATTTTATCTGCCAGGGAAGTCTCATGGCCCCTTTTCGCCCTCCTAATTTCCTTCTTGTGTACTCCTACATCCCCTATACTCCTCGAGGGACTCACTTGATCCCAGCTGCCTATACCTGACATATGCCCCCTTCTTTGTCCTGACCAGACCCTCAATATCCCTCGTCAACCAAGGTTCCCTAAACTTGCCAGCCTTGCCTTTCCATCTAACAGGAATATGCCGGCCCTGAACTCTTCCTATCTCACTTTTAAAAGCCTCCCACTTGCCAGACGTCCCTTTACCTGTAAACAGCCTCTCCCATTCAACTTTTGAGAGTTCCTGTCTGATGCTATCGAAACTAGCCTTCCCCAATTTAGGACTTCAACCTGAGGACCGGTCCTATCCTTTTCCATAACTATCTTGAAGCTGATAGAGTTATGGTCACTGGTCCCAAAGTGCTCCCCCACTGACACATCAACCACCTGCCCAGCCTCATTTCCCAAGAGGAGGTCGAGTGCAGCCCCTTCTCTATTACGGCCATCCACATACTGCTTCAGAAAACTATCCTGGACACACTTAACAAATTCTTCCCCATCTGATCCCTTAGCACAAAGCAATCCCAGATAATATTAGGGAAGTTAAAATCACCTACTATTACAACCCTATAATTCCTACACTATCTGTGATTTCCCTACATATATGCTCAGATACAATTCCCTCTGACTACTGGGGGCCTTTAGTATAATCACATCAAAGTTCTACCCATATGGCCTCGCTGGACATTCCCCCCGGGATATCCTCTCTAAGTACTGCCGTGATGTCCTCCCTAATCAATTGTGCAACTCCCCCTCCTCACTTAACTCCACCTCTGTCACGCTGGAAGCATCAGTACCCCGGAACATTGAGCTGCCAGTCCTGTCCATCCATCAACCACGTTTCCGTAATAGCAATAATATCACAATCCCATGCACCGATCCATGCTCTGAGTTCATCTGCCTTACCTGTAAGGCTTCTTGCATTAAAATAAATGCAGTTTAACCTACCAGACATTCCACGCTCCCTGTCCTGCCCCTGCCCGGCCTGCCTACTGGACTTGCTTGCTTTAACCTCTACATTTGCGTCAGCTATCTCAGCGGAGAGACTGCTACTTTGGGTCCCACCCCCCTGCAAGACTAGTTTAAACCCTCCCGAGTAGTACTAGCAAACCTGCCTATAAGGATATTTGTCCCCGTCCGGTTCAGATGCAACCCGTCCTTCTTGTACAGGTCACCTCTGCACCAGAAGAGATCCCAATGATCCAAATAGCTGAAGCCCTCCCGCCTACACCAGCTCTTCAGCCATGCATTCATTTGCCGTATCCTCCTATTCCTACCCTCACTAGCATGTGACACACGGAGTAATCCTGAGATTACAACCCTGGAGGTCCTGCTTTTTAACCTTCTGCCTAACTCCCTATATTCACTTTGCAGGACCTCATCTCTCTTCCTGCCTATGTCGTTAGTACCAATATGGACCACGACCACTGGCTGCTCACCCTCCCCTTTCAGAATGTCCTGCAGCCGCTCCGAGACATCTTTGACCCTCGCACCAGGGAGGCAACGTACCATCCTGGTAACCATACCAACAGTGTTTCTTCTTCACTGTCTTCCTGCTCTTCCATTTCTTTCACTTCCACCACTGACTGGTCAGGTGCAGTTCTCAGGAATATGAAAGGAGAAAGTTGTAAGTCAGAAGAGACTGTGGGATGAGGGGGAAGTGGGATGTGAGAAGAAGGATTAGATATGAGCATGCTGACATCTTTAATGGTTCTGTGCTGCTGCTGGCCATGGCCTCAATGATGGCTGCTCCAATGATGGGGACTACAGTCTCCTTCATTGGAGTAAAGATATGCAGCCAAGCTGGTTAGGCACTGTTGCCTCCAGTTATGCGTCACCTTGTTCTGCAAGAAAGAGGGAAATATGTCAATGAGTGTAGCGCAAAGTGTTTTGCTGATGTGGCTGTCATGACTGAATAGCTGGTAGTCTACGCAAGCTGTGAGATGTGGGTGTGAGGCTTGCAACAGTACTAAGCGTGTGAGGGTAAGGTAAAGCTATGAACGTTAGGCATTAGTCGTGATTGATAGAGATTTTTAGTAGGTGAATGATGGAGGTGTGGTGCATTTGACAATGTGTGAGACTAGTGGTGCGGTTGGTGGGAAGATCCATTCGCTGACCTTGGCTACTCATGTGAGGTCATCAAACCTCTTACAGGACCACAGCCATGACCCTGGGGTTAGACTCCTGGCATGGTCCTGGCTTCTTGTGATTTTGAGCCTCCTGCACAGGTGTGAAGCCATTAACAGCATGCTTAACTCTGGCTGCACTCTGCAGGAAGCATGAAGTTTGCAAGTTGCCTGCATTGGAAGCAGGTTATTTGTGCATTGCGATCTCCGTGCACTTTTTCGGAGTTTATCGAATATCGCAGTCTTAGAATTTGCTCTTCTGTATAACTGAATTCTCTTTACACGAGGTGCCCCTGGGCAGGCAGAAGTCAGGAGTGTGATGGAATATTTACTCCATTTACCTGGATGAGTGCAGCTCCAACGACACTCAAGAACCATCCAAGGCAAAGCAACCTGCTTGATCAGCACCCCAATCTACCACCTTAAACATTCACTTCCTCCACCATGGGTGCACAGTGGCAGCAGCATGTACCATCTACAAGATGCACTGCAGCAACTCACCAAGGCTCTTTCGACAGCACCTTCAAAACCCTCGATCTGTGTCACCTAGAAGGACAAGGGAAGCAGATGCATGGGAACACCACCATCTGCAATTTCTCCTCCAAGTCACACACCATCCTGAGTTGGAACTATATCGACGTTCCTTCACTGTCACTGGGTCAAAATCCTGGAAATCCCTCCCCAACAGCACTGTGGGTGTACATACACCACATGGACTGCAGTGATTCCAAAAGGCAGCTCACCACCTTCTCGAGCAATTAAGGACGGGAAATAAATGCCTGCCTTGCCAGTGACACCGACATCCCAAGAACAAATAAAAAGATCTGTTTTATCTCACTATAATTTTCTTTCTTTCCAGTCAAGTAACCTTGTCCTTGATTTCTTTTTCTATTCTTACACTAAACCTAATTACATTACTGTCAGTTTTTTTCCCAAATGCACCCCTTAAGTTCCCTTTAGCTCTACTTCATTACCTGGAACAAGGTCAAATAGTGCTTCTTTCCTTGTTAGAGTAGGAACACGGCAACTGAACAAATGCTTCTAAACATGATGTAAGATTCCACTTCCTCACCACAAACATTTTCCTGATTCTGAACTATTTTTGGACAATTAAAATATCTTACCATTATACGGTATTGTTAATACACAGCTTTTTAATCTGCCCATGAAGAAAAACCTTGCTATCATAAAGCACCTTTCATGACCTCAATGTCCCAAGCACTTTACAGCCTTTTGAAATGTTGTGACGTGGGAAGCACAGCAGCCAATTTGCACACAGCAAGCTCCGATAGACAGCAATATGATAATGTATCAGATAATCTATTTGTGATGTTGGCTGAGGTATAAATATTGGCCACTGCCCTGCTCTTCTTAGAAAAAGTGCCATGGGATCTTCTGTGTCAACCTGAGAGAGCAGAGGGGCCTTGGATTAACATCTCATCCGAAGGACAACACTTGTTAGAATGCAGTATTCCCTCAGTCCTACACTGGAAGTGTCAGCCTAGGTTTTGTGGTCAAGTTTCAAGACTTTAACCCATAATCCTCTGACTCAGAGGTAAGAATGCTACCAACGGAGCTAGGGCTGATCCCTTACCAGTGTCACCCTCAACGTGCTTTCCACTGTTTGGTAATCTATGCTCCAAAGTGGATAATGTGACTCATTGCTGTTCCTGAGTTCAATTCAAAGGGATTATGTTTGGAACATTTTTTTAAAAACATTTAAATCCATAAACTGTAGTACTTTATTGGCTCTAATTAATCCCATTACCCTTCCTCTCTATCCCTTCTCAACAATATTATGGTCAAGATTAATATTAGAAGCATTATTGACTATTTCAGGGATGTAATGTTACGTTTCCAGGGAAGGCCATGAAGTGAACTGTCTAAATTCAAAGCATTTTTGGAGAAGAGATGAAGAATACAGTGTGAAGGTGAGTAGATGGGTTTGAGCTTTCAAGAAGGAACATTGGACCTAATGGGTTTCTCCTTGGCTTTATGTTGAATTATTTACATTTTATAAATATTGAGTTACTTCATCTCAGTATTTCCAGGAGTGTGGTCAATGGAGCAGCATAATGAAGGATTTGATTTACTGGACAACACCGTATCTTTCCACTGGATGTTGGTGTGAAGTCAGGAAGGGGAGCAAGAAATACATCTTTTCAATCTGACTCTCAAATGTTGGTCTGTTAGTCTGCAGGAAGGTGCCCTTCAATTAATTACGTCTCTGTAACGGGAACATGAGTTGGTCTAGGACGTTATCAAGAGTGGAGGGGCAGTAAATCTGTAGTTTGTAGCCATCCAATCTGTTTGTAGCATGTAAATATTACGATGACAATAGTAATGAGGCCCATTATCCTGCTGAGGCTGCTAATTGTATCTAATGGTCCAATTACATAGTGTGGAGACAAAGGGGAGAGGTTTGCTGCCAGCAGGAGTGGTGGGAAATTTAGTTTGGGCACTAAGCACTCTTTGTCTCAGCCAATACTACTGAGTTGGTTTTGGATGGGAGCCCTTCTCTATTGTTACCATGGTGACTTGAACTCTTGAAAAACAATAAATGCTAGTTATTGGAATGCCTGTTCTAGTGAAGTCTAATTGGCAGACTGGGCAGGAAAGATAGTGGTGTCTGTCTTCAGCGAATGAGCCGAAGTATAATTGGGCATACACTTGCATAAATCCTTGTTCAGTCATGGGATTGGATGCAGGATTTGGTGCTCCAGATTCCTGAGACCATGGGCGATTGTAATTCCAGGCTGGTGTATAAATAGGAATGTAATGGTGATGTGTTGGGATATGCGTGGAAAGTTCTTTACGCAGAGGGTGGTGGGCACCTGGAACGCATTGCCAGCGGAGGTGGTAGATGCGGGCACGATGGAGTCTTTTAAGATGTATCTAGACAGATACATGAATGGGCAGGAAGAAAAGAGATACAGAAGCTTAGAAAATAGGCGACATGTTTAGAGAGAGGATCTGGATCGGCGCAGGCTTGGAGGGCCGAAGGGCCTGTTCCTGTGCTGTAATTATCTTTGTTCTTTGTTCTTTGTATGTCGTAGTCGACCCGATTATAAAGAAACACAAACAGATCAGCCATGATCTTATTGAATGGCAGAGCAGGCTAGAGGGGCCAAATGGCCTACTTCTCCTAATTCGTATGCAGATTCTCCTCCAGGTTGCAAGGGAAAGGCAGGAGGTTCTCTTCCTCAGCGATGGCAAGAACAGGCCCTACCGCCTGACCAAGCAAGCCTGGATGGAGATTGTTGAGGTCAGCAGCCATGGGGGTGATCCCCAGAACTGGATACAGTGCCGCATGAGGGTCAGCATTCTGTCAAAGTGAGTGCTCCATAACTCTCTCTTTATTGTTGAATGCAAGTGGCTACACATGAGCAAGCAGGGCATAGTGAGGGTGACACTACCATGGCAATGGCATCACCTCATCCTGACAGATGCATGGCTGCATTTCAGCCACAGGTCACCTTCCTTCACAGCTCACCCCCATTAACTACCATGAGAGCATGTGGCAGCATGAGATCGATGTGGTAGAGATGGGAATCTATGTGTGGAGCCAGAGGAAATGGGCGAGGTGCTAAATGAGTACTTTGCATCAGTATTCACCAAAGAGAAGGACTTGGTGGATGATGAGCCTAGGGAAGGGAGTGCAGATAGTCTCAGTCATCTCATTATCAAAAAGGAGGAGATGTTGGGTGTCTTGCAAAGCATTAAGGTAGATAAGTCCCCAGGGCCTGATGGGATCTACCCTAGAATACTGAGGGAGGCAAGGGAAGAAATTGCTGGGGCCTTGACAGAAATCTTTGCATCCTCATTGGCTACAGGTGAGGTCCCAGAGGACTGGAGAATAGCCAATGTTGTTCCTTTGTTTAAGAAGGGTGGCAAGGATAATCCAGGAAATTATAGGCCGGTGAGCCTTACTTCAGTGGTAGGGAAACTATTGGAGAGGATTATTCGGGACATGATTTACTCCCATTTGGAAACAAACGAACATATTAGCGAGAGACAGCATGGTTTTGTGAAGGGGAGGTCGTGTCTTACTAATTTGATTGAGTTTTTGAGGAAGTGACAAAGATGATTGATGAAGGAAGGGCAGTGGATGTTATCTATATGGACTTTAGTGAAGCCTTTGACAAGGTCCCGCATGGCAGACTGGTACAAAAGGTGAAGTCACACGGGATCAGAGGTGAGCTGGCAAGATGGATACAGAGCTGGCTCGGTCATAGAAGACAGAGGGTATCAGTGGATGGGTGTTTTCTGAATGGAGGGATGTGACTAGTGGAGTTCCGCAGGGATCAGTGCTGGGACCTTTGCTGTTTGTAGTATATATAAATGATTTGGAGAAAATGTAGCTGGTCTGATTAGTAAGTTTGCGGACGACACAAAGGTTGTGGAGTTGCGGATAATGATGAGGATTGTCAGAGGATACAACAGGATATAGATCGGTTGGAGACTTGGGCGGAGAAATGGCAGATGGAGTTTAATCCGGACAAATGTGAGGTAATGCATTTTGGAAGGTCTAATGCAGGTGGGAGGTATACAGTAAATGGCAGAACCCTTAGGAGTATTGACAGGCAGAGAGATCTGGGCGTACAGGTCACAGGTCACTGAAAGTGGCAACGCAGGTGGATAAGGTAGTCAAGAAGGCATACGGCATGCTTGCCTTCATCGGTCGGGGGCATAGAGTATAAAATTGGCAAGTCATGTTGCAGCTGTACAGAACCTTAGTTAGGCCACACTTAGAATATTGCATGCAATTCTGGTCGCCACACTACCAGAAGGACGTGGAGGCTTTGGAGAGGGTACAGAGGAGGTTTACCAGGATGTTGCCTGGTCTGGAGGGCATTAGCTATGAGGAGAGGTTGGAAAACTCGGATTGTTTTCACTGGAACGACGGAGGTGAAGGGGCGACATGATAGAGGTTTACAAAGTTATGAGCGGCATGGACAGAGTGGATAGTCAGAAGCTTTTTCCCAGGGTGGAAGAGTCAGTTACTCGAGGACATAGGTTTAAGGTGCGAGGGGAAAAGTTTAGAGGGGATGTGCGAGGCAAGTTTTTTACACAGAGGGTGGTGAGTGCCTGGAACTTGCTGCCAGGGGAGGTGGTGGAAACAGATACGATAGCGACGTTTAAGAGACATCTTGACAAATACATGAATAGGAAGGGAATAGAGGATACGGTCCCCGGAAGTGCAGAAGGTGTTAGTTTAGGCAGGCATCAAGATCGGCACAGGCTTGGAGGGCCGAATGGCCTGTTCCTGTGCTGTACTGTTCTTTGTTCTTTGTTCTTTGATACCCAGTAGGGGACAAGGGGCTGACACGAGCAGAACTGTCATGTTGATCTGTCTGTGAAGTATGACTATCTCCATCATTCCTCTTGCAGGATAAGAGGGCCCACAACAGGAGGGAGACATCCCAAACAGGTGGGGGCATTCTGGATCTGTGGCCTCTCAGCACAGCCAAGGAACAGGCTTTGGAATTGGCAGGGAGATAGGACGGCTGTGCCTTATCAGACTGGAGTGAGGATTGTCTTCCATCGACATATACATCACTTCTGGAGACCCACATCACACATGGTTAGTATGACGAGATCTGCTCAACCTAACCCACACATTTGTGTTCTCTCATGCAGGTCAGCGACTGCAGGAGACTCCAGCTGAAGGAGGACAGCCATCAATTTCTGAGGAGGAGGAGCACTCAGAGGATGCACCGTCCCATGACCCACCTTCATCTTCTACCAGCGCAGATACTTTCACCTCAGTGGGTTTGCGCTCGGCTGTAGAACCAGGGCCACAAGCTGGTGAGAGCACCGCACATACGCCCAAGCAGCTAGCTGAGGCTGAGACACTGACAATCGGAGGACTGTGGGTGGACAGGCCTATGTCTGGTATCAACATCACAGGGCAGTCTGGAGTTGTGGAGAGAGAGGTAAAGCAACATCTGATGCTAGAGGCCATGAGCAGACGATGGAAGAATCCATCTATGGCATGACTGCTGCCATGTCTCGGGCATGTGAGCACATGTTGCCGACCATCATGGAGAGCTAGATCTCACAGATGCGCGCAGACCTGCACATCAACGTCTTGGTCATGAGTTCAGTGCAGCAGTGGCAAGGCGGGAGAAGGACAAGGCGCCTGGCATCTTCTCCCACTCCTCATCCTTCTCTGGTGAGCTGGGAGATTCAAGCGAGCCCTTAAAGGGAGGAGGAGAGGCTGGCTTCCACAGCTGAAGGCTCCCCTCTGGGTGCTCTGAGTGTGGACGCAGGCTCCTCAGCCCCTCCCCAGGCGAGCCCAGCTCCAGGAGCTGCAACACCTGAGGGGAGTCCTGCAGTAATGCAGGAAACCCTCAGGCGGCCGGGGCCTTCCAGGCCTTAGGCAGCCAGAGGACGGCCGTCAAAGTCCTCACAGGCCAAGGAGTAGCCTGATCAGCAGCCTGTCTCCATCCCACCTGCTGTCACTGGGATCACACCTCATAGGAGCACCTGCAAATATATTAAGAAAATGGCTTAGTCACACTTGGGGATTCACAGGTGTTTGACATCTGACATGTAATGATTAATATAAAGTTCTTTTGTTCACGTTATTTATGATCATTGTGTAAAAGTCATTATCTCATAATGCCATAATTGTGAGCTGCGACTTCACCCTTCACCCTCCCCACCCCGCCATTATTGGAATGCCAATGTAACCACAGTCCGCATTAACATATGATTTCCCACAGGGATCGGCAACGTGCCTGTACAGGGAAAGCGGTGTCCGTGGTAAAAACTTTGAGGTCCGTGGGCAGAGACGAGAGAGAGAGGGGGCAGAGAGAGAGAGGGGGCAGAGAGAGAGAGGGGCAGAGAGAGAGAGGGTGGGCAGTGAGAGTGAGAAGGGGGGCAGAGAGAGAAGGGGGAGAGACGGGGGGGGGCAGAGAGACAGAGGGTGGGCAGTGAGAGTGAGAAAGGGGGCAGAGAGAGAGAAAGAGAGGGGGGCAGAGAGAGAAAGAGAGGGGAGCAGAGAGAAAGAGAGGGGGGCAGAGAGAAAAGGGGAAGAGAGAGAGAGACGGGGGGGCAGAGAGAGAGAGGGCAGAGAGAGAAATGGAAGAGAGAGAGAGAGGGGGACAGAGAGAGAGAGAGAGGGGAGCAGAGAGAGAGAGGGGAGCAGAGAAAGAGAGAGGGGGGGCAGAGAGAAAGAGAGGGCGGCAGAGAGAAAAGGGGAAGAGAGAGAGAGACGGGGGGGGCAGAGAGAGAGAGGGCAGAGAGAGAAATGGAAGAGAGAGAGAGAGGGGAGCAGAGAGAGAGAGAGGGGAGCAGAGAGAGAGAGAGGGGAAGCAGAGAGAGAGAGAGAGGGGAGCAGAGAGAGAGAGAGAGGGGGCATAGAGAGAGAGAGAGGGGGCATAGAGAGAGAGAGAGGGGGCATAGAGAGAGAGAGAGGGGGGGAGAGAGAGAGAGAGGGGGGCTGAGAGAGTGAGAGAAAGGGGGGTGCTGAGAGAATGAGAGAGGGGGGGCAGAGGAGAGTGAGAGAAGGGGGCAGAGAGAGAGAGATGCAGAGAGAATGGGGGCAGAGAGAGGGATAGAAGGGGAAGAGAGAGACGGGGTAGATAGAGAAAAGGGGACAGGGGGGGGCAGAAAGAGAAAGGGGGGCAGAGAGAGAGAGGGGGGAGGCAGAGAGAGAGAGAGAGGGGGAGGCAGAGGCAGAGAGAGAGAGAGAGAGAGGGGGTGCATAGAGAGAGAGAGAGGGGGGGGAGAGAGAGAGAGAGAGAGGGGGGGCTGAGAGAGTGAGAGAAAGGGGGGTGCTGAGAGAATGAGGGGGGGGCAGAGAGTGAGAGAAGGGGGCAGAGAGAGAGAGATGCAGAGAGAACGGGGGCAGAGAGAGGGATAGAAGGGGAAGAGAGAGGGGGTAGATAGAGGAAAAGGGGCAGTGGGGGCAGAAAGAGAAAGGGGGGCAGAGAGAGAGAGTGGGGGGGGGGGCAGAGAGAGAGAGTGGGAGCAGAGAGAGCAGAAAGAGAGAGGAGGGGGCAGAGAGAGAGAGAGTGCAGAGGGAGAGAGGGGACAGAGAGAGAGAGAGGGGACAGAGAGAGAGAGAGGGGACAGAGAGAGAGAGAGGGGGGCAGAGAGAGAGAGAGGGGGCAGAGGAGAGAGAGGGGGCAGAGAGAGAGAGGGGGCAGAGAGAGAGAGAGGGGGCAGAGAGAGAGAGAGAGGGGGCAGAGAGAGAGAGAGAGAGGGGGCAGAGAGAGAGAGAGAGAGAGGCGGCAGAGAGAGAGAGAGAAGCGGGGGCAGAGAGAGAGAGGGGGCAGAGAGAGAGAGAGAGCAGGGAGAGAGTGAGAGAGGGGGAGGGCAGCGAGAGAGAGAGGTGGGGCAGAGAGAGAGAGGTGGGGCAGAGAGAGAGAGGGGGGCAGAGAGAGAGAAAGAGAGGGGGGCAGAGAGAGAAAGAGAGGGGGGCAGAGAGGGAAGGGGAAGAGAGAGAGTGACGGGGGGGGGGGGCAGAGAGTGAGAGAGAGAGAAATGGAAGAGAGAGAGAGGGGGGGCAGAGAGAGAAGGGGAAGAGAGAGAGAGATGGGGGGCAGAGAGAGAGAGAGGGCAGAGAGAGAAATGGAAGAGAGAGAGAGAGGGGGACATGAGTGAGAGAGGGGAGACAGAGAGGGGAGCAGAGAGAGAGGGGAGCAGAGAGAGAGAGGGGGGAGGCAGAAAGAGAGAGAGAGGGGGCAGAGAGAGAGAGAGAGGGGACAGAGAGAGAGAGAGGAGGGGCTGAGAGAGTGAGAGAAAGGGGGGTGCTGAATGAGGAGAGGGGGGGCAGAGAGAGTGAGAGAAGGGGGCAGAGAGAGAGATGCAGAGAGAACGGGGGCAGAGAGAGGGATAGAAGGGGAAGAGGGAGAAGGGGGTAGAGAGAGAGAGAAGGGGGGCAGGGGGGGCAGAAAGAGAGAGGGGGGTAGAGAGAAAGAGAA